>NW_022437152.1:349811-352100 GCF_009761245.1 Sapajus apella | reverse complement strand
GCTGCAGCTGGGGGCTGGGGTGCAGGGGGAGTGAGGGGAGAGGGCAGGTGCAGGTGGGGGGTGGGGTGCAAGGGGAGTGAGGGGAGAGGGCAGCTGCAGCTGTGCATCCCCGGGGGCTGCATCGGGGTCTGACACCGGACACCACCAAGGGACCGGGCGGCCCACATGGCTGGTGAGAGCCTTCTCCCAGCTGGGGATGGTGGCCACGGCTGCGCCTCCTGGCTCTGCCCCTTGTCTTGGGCATGGCTGGATCAAGTCCCACTGGTGAGTCCCGATCACTGCCCCTCTCTGGGGGATCTCTGAGGCCAGCGACGGTCATGAGGACAGGCTGGTGCAAGGCTGGACCTAAGACTTGGGTTCCTAGAGCCCTTGGGGGGCAGGGTCAGGTCCTGCTGGCTTCCTGGAGGTGGTGACCAGCAGAAAGGAAGACCAGGGAGAGACGAGCTGGGGCCCAGGGTCCCCAAGGAAGTGTCCCGCTCCCCCCACCCCCATGGGTCTCGTAGCTCACCAGCCCTGGCCTGGCCCCACAGTCTGGGGACGCCTGGCACCTGCTTCTCTGCCCAGGGAGCCCCTTCCTTTGCTTGCCTCGTGGGGCGGGGCTGTCTAGACAGTGGGGGCTCCTTGGCCCACCGGCTTTGTCCCCAGAGCTCCCCAAGCAGAAAAGGCAGCCGCAGACAAAGGGGTGTTTGCCTTCCCCCCACAGCCAGGCAGCTCCCCTGGCTCCAGGCCAGCTTGCGGCCCTGGCCCCAACCAGAGGGACACACCCAGGAGCTGGGCCTCCCCGAGGGATGGAGTGGGGACTGACACGAGGACTCACTTCCCCCAGGGGCTTCCTGGGGGTGTCTCCAGCCGAGTCCGGGGCGCAGGGCAGGGCTCTGATGACAGGATGTGAGGAGGGTGCTGTGGGGGTGGCAGAGATTCAGGCCGAGACTCCCGGGGAGTGAGGAGGTGGGAGGTGGGCAGAGCGGGGTGCAGCTTCCATTGGGGTGCCCTGGCCTCGCAGGTCTCAGGTGGAAAGCAAGGCCAGCGGTGGCCGGTGCAGGTGGGCTCTGGGGTGGGGCAGATGAGGAGGGTCCAGGTGGCTGCAGTTCTGCACCGCCCCCAGCCCCGCCAGCAGGTGCCTCCTCCGCCTGGCCCCAGGTTCACCCAGCACCCGGGGCTTCTTCAAGTCCCCCGGCCTCTCTCCTGGGCCTTTCAGACCCAGCTCCTGTGAGCCAGGCCCGTATCCCTCGTCCCAGGTGGCTTCTCAGGCAGCCCTGTCCCTAAAACCGGCACCCAGTGTCCCCACCTCTGCCAGCACCTTCGCCCCACTCGGCTCTGCCTATCCGATTCCCTTGAGTCCGAGTTTCCCCCACACGACTTCCTGGCGTATTTCATGCTGAGAGCCTGCGCAGCTGTCAGACGCCCAGGCCTGTCTCGGGATGGGGTGGGCTCTGACAGTCAGCCAGGCGGCCAATGTCCCGACTCAGTTTCTCCGCTTGTGAGCAGGGCTTCCCCCCAGGACTCGGCCGGATGACAGGCAGGGATGCTCCTGGCGCCCTGGCCTAGTGACAGACCCTCCCCCACCCTTCATCTGTGTCCCACACGCCGGGCGCACGTGGATTTTGTGAATGAACAAGCAACAGAGGCAGTGAACTCTCCTGCACGCCCTTGCCCCGTGCCCGCCTAAGGCAGCCACAGAGCAGGCAGCTGCAGCGAAGCCCTGGCCCTGCGCCGGCGGGGGGTGAGAGCTGGGCAGAGTGTATCTGGCCTGGAGCACCCGCCTCGCCTGGGCAGCCCAGCTCCACCTCAGACAACATCCGGGCCCTGATAAGCCAGTGGTGACCCCTCTGGCAGTCGCCATGCTAATCCGATTATCTGCCGGGCTGGTCACAGCTGTGCCCAACTCCTCCTTCATGCTGGGCGGAGATTAGGGGAGAGGCCCGGGTGGGAGGCTTGCTCTGTGTCCCAGTGGCTGTGCAGCCAGGGGGGCACCCAGGCCCCTCAGCCTTCCCCTCCTTGCCCCGCTGGGTCCCAGTGCCCAGGCCCTGCAGCCTTCCCCTCCTTCCCCCGCTGGGTCCCAGTGCCCAGGCCCCGCAGCCTTCCCCTCTGTCCCCCACTGGGTCTCAGCGCCCAGGCCCCTCAGCCTTCCCCTCCTTGCCCCGCTGGGTCCCAGCGCCCAGGCCCCGCAGCCTTCCCCTCCTCCCCCGCTGGGTCCCAGCGCCCAGGCCCCGCAGCCTTCCCCTCCTCCCCCGCTGGGTCCCAGCGCCCAGGCCCCGCAGCCTTCCCCTCCTTGCCCCGCTGGGTCTC
>NW_022437152.1:329022-344811 GCF_009761245.1 Sapajus apella | reverse complement strand
TATTGGAACCCTGGACACAAATAAACTTGCTGCATAGGCATTGCCTATTCAGTCCTCCAGACCCCAGCTTTCTGTCTCTCTTTATTTCTTCGCACCCCCTCTTCCAGGCTGGGACCCTCTCGCTGGTTGAGACTCCCCAGCGGGCTCCCTGTCGCCCACATGGGGCCAAGCCAGGAGCCACTCTGCCTCAGTTTCCCTGGCTGGCAGCAGGACTCGCACAACAGGCCACTGTAGGAGCCTATTGCTTGTCTGTGCATTCATTGAGTCATCCTCATTCACTCATGCATCCACTCATTACCATCCACTGATTCCCATCCCCTCCTTCCCATCCACTCATTCCCATCCACTCCATTCCCATCCACTCATTCCCATCCACTCCATTCCCATCCACTCATTCCCATCCACTCCATTCCCATCCGCTCATTCCCATTCACTCCATTCCCATCCCCTCATTCCCATCCACTCATTCCCATCCTCTCCATTCCCATCCACTCATTCCCATCCACTCATTCCCATTCACTCCATTCCCATCCCCTCATTCCCATCCGCTCATTCCCATCCACTCCATTCCCATTCACTCCATTCCCATCCACTCATTCCCATCCACTCATTCCCATCCACTCCATTCCCATCCACTCATTCCCATTCACTCCATTCCCATCCCCTCATTCCCATCCACTCCATTCCGATCCACTCATTCCCATCCCCTCATTCCCATCCACTCATTGCAGTCAGGTGCAGTGCCTCGTGCCTGTAATCCCAGGGATTTTGGAGGCTGAGGCAGGAGGATCACTTGAGCCTAGCAAATGGAGGCTGCACCAAGCTGTGGTCCGTCACTGCACCCCAGGCTCGGCAAGCCCTTTACCCCCAGACCCCTGATTCCCTACCATGGCCACGCCCTAGCTGCGGCCCCAGGCCAGTGAAAACAGGCCCTGGGTCCCTTCTGGGCACCGAAGGGTCCCTGTGTCAAGGGCTAATGTTCAGCCCCAGGGAGACCCCAGCCCCTCTTCACAGGCTGCTTTGATATCTGGCATAGACGCTGTACAGGACAATTTCCTCAAGTTGGGGCCTTGTCCTCTTCCCTCGTGTAACCCACACGGCTGCCATGCAACAAATTCAATCACAGCTGAGCCCGGCTCAGGGTGGACACGTAGCATTCCCACAACCCCTGAAGGAGAAGAACCATGGGGCCCCTGCAAACCAGAAAGGAGGCCCCTCCAAAGATGGCTGAATCCAGGATGGGGACCCAGAGCTTAAACCAGCCCTGAGCACAGTGCAGCCTCAGCCCGGGCCGCCCCCGCCGTCCCCAGCGCACACCCTCATCGTCTGTGACAGAGCCGGGAGGTGCCCCAAACTCCCCTCCTCTTGAGGCCTCCTCACAGCCTGGGCTCTGTCTACCACAGCCCTGCCCTCTGTGAGCCACCATGCAGGGTGGCACAGACCCCCACTCTGGGCCCAGGCAGAGCTGCAGCAGCCCCCAGAGCCCGGAGCCCCCAGACCCAGGCAAGGCCAGGCCCTGTGGGACGCCACCCGCTTCGGCCTGGAAAGGACACTGGGAGGGCAGAGGTGTCGGCACCCGGTTTGGAGAGAACGTGCTGGAATTCCAGAGGAGGAAGGAGAGCAAGGGACCGGGGACCAGGGCGAGGAGGGGAGGGGGTCCCGGGCTCCCCCAGCAGTGGGTACGACCACACCCATGCTGCCTGTTTGCACACAGGGCTGGCCGGCCACCGTATTTATTTATGAGATTTATGGGGTTTTAATTCAGCCCTACCTAATGACGCACGCAGTGGCTGGTCAGCATCCAGCACGGGGCTCGGGGAGGGGTCCCGCCCTTCAGATCCTGAGGGCTGGCCAGGAGCCTCGGTGACTTGGGGACAGGAACAGCCTCGGGTGCTCCAGGACCCCCTCTGGAGGGAATCGCTGGCCAGGGTCTTTCAGGGGTGCCCAGGGGTCTGCCTACTCCCCAGCTCCCAGCCCCGCTGAAGCCCACCGGCTCCACCTTATCTTCCACTTCTGGGAGGGCCTCCACACACTCTGTCCACTCGTGGGCCCTTCCAGGGTCTCTGGTGCCCACGCCTCACCTCCCCCTGCCCTCCCAGTTCCCACCAGCCTCCCCCCTCCCTCCTCCTCTCAGCGTCCAGGAGATCCTTCCAGAAACACTGCTTCCTGATCATCCCTCACCAGCCCACCCAGCCCCAGCAGGCCCGTCTTGCCCTTCCGCGAAGCCCCCAACTCTTCTCCACCAGCCCCGGCCCCCAACAATGTTTCTCAAAAGTGCCTGATGAGGTCCTGCCCCGTGCCCGGCCTCTCCAGGCTGCCCTGGGAGCCCCGACCCCTGCTGCCAAAACCCTGCCATGTCAGCACCACCTGCCCAGAGGCTAACACAGCCCCCTCTGCATGGCCCCTCACGCTCAGTCACCCGCAAGGCCCGATCCATGCAGGGGGGTGGTGGGTGGGCAAGGGCCCCGGCTCTGGCCGTGCCCTTAGCCCTGGGTTGCCAGTTTAGGCTGGTCTTAGGGAGCCGACCCTGGGGTCTTGGCCTTCTGATCCACCTTGCACAAAGCACCCCAAGAGAAATGGGGCGTCCAGGAAGCGTCCAGGGGTCGGCAGGGAGGGACCCAGGGATGCCGCTCCACACCCCCAACCGTCAATCACCGAAGACGACGATCGTATTTCTATTTTGTTTTGTTTTGTTTTGTTTTTTGTGAGATGGAGTCTCACCCTGTCACCCAGGCTGGAGTGCAGTGACACGATCTCAGCTCACTGCAACCTCCGCCTCCCGGGTTCAAGCAATGCCCCTGCTTCAGCCTCCCAAGTAGCTGGGACTACAGGTACGTGCCCCCACACCCTGCTAATTTTTGTATTTTTAGTAGAGACAAGGTTTCACCATGTTGGCCAGGCTGGTCTTGAACTTGTGACCTCAGGTGATCCACCCACTTCGGCTCCCAAAGTGCTGGGATTACAGGTGTGAGCCACCGTGCCCGGCCCTATTTCTTAAACATTTATCCAAGCGGTGCTGGGGGAAGTCAGGGCCGGTCCTGGGGTCTGGGAGCGGGTGACACCCACTCTGACAGGTGGCCTTCTGGGGGGCCCCATCCGCACATAGAGCTCCCCCTTTCAGGGGCACCTCCCATCCCAAGTGAGTTCAATGGCCAGCCAGGGCTCTCGGGAATCAGGGGGCAGAGTGACCTCCCTGAACCCACGCCTGTCCTAAAGCAAGGGTTACAGGCCTGTGTTTTGATGACAGCAAGGACAGGTGGGCGTCTGGGACTCTGACCCCAGGCTCAGACATCCACTCTGTGAACCCTGGGTCTCGGAGCTTTGCCCTCCTGTGGGCCCCCCAGCCCACCACTGCTTGCCTTGAAGGCCCAGCCCCTCCAGCCAACCTCGGTGACCCCATGATGGCCCCCTCGGGCAGCCTGCAACACCACTGTCCCTACAGCCAAACTGTGACAACAGGGGCTGGGCAGGCACGACCCCCCCGCAGGCAGCCCGGTGGCCCAGCCCAGAGAGGGGTGCGTCCTGGAGCAGCCTCGGCGTGTGCTCTTGCCCCAACCAGAGGAGATAAGTAAGGACGTGGGGGAGACACAGAAGAACCACGGGCCTGTGGCCTGCAGGCGTCCACGAAGCCCTGGGCAGTTAACGGAGCAATGAGTGGACACGGCTCAGCTCCCACTGTCCAAGCAGGACGCCCACGTCACAACGCACCCCAGAAATCTCGTCACTCAGAGTCTAAGGGCCAGCGGGGGTCTCAGGAGAGAAGAAAGCCCCTGTGGCGGGGGCTGAGGGGTGGGCAGTGTGGCTGATAGGAGCCCAGCCAGCGCTGGACAGGAGCGGCCCCGCGGCCAGGCAGGTGGGCAGGATAGATACGTCAGCCGGGCAAAGCTGGGCTCTCAGTCACGTCCCTCAGCACGGGCCACAGGATCCTCCTGCCCAGCCTGTCCAAACCACGCTGCAGCAGGCGCCCACCTCGTTCTCTGGGAAGGTGCAGCTGCTCAGGTGGGCACCCTGGCTGGGGCGTGCTGGCCATGCCCTGTCCTGGACCCTGCGGCCGAGGCCAAAGACATCAAGTGTGAAGGGCCTCCAGTCACCAGCGCTGTACCGTGGACCAAACCACAGAGCCCAGAGCCAGGTGGCCAGGGATAGGCAGGGGGCCCCGTCCCTTCCCGGAGGCCCCTGAAGCCCAGGTCAAGGTAGGCAAGTTCAGAAGCCCCAGGACCTGTGGTGTCCTGGCCCCCTGCCCACCCTGCCAAGGGGCCACCACAACGCTCTCCGTGTCCCTGGCCAGCCGGCACCACCCTCGCCTGTGCAGGAAGTGGGGAGGCGGCCGGTGAGTCACTGCCCACGCAGCCCGCTGTCGTGATAGGCTGCAGTTTTGTGGCCCGCAGCTCAGCCCGGACATCCCCAAGATGAGAGGGCGCCGCTGGCCAGAGGCCGCTGGAAGGAGCCCCCCTGACATCAGGCGGCACCGGCCCACAGCCTCCTCTGGGGCCCTGTTCAGTGAGCCCGCTGAAGCGTGAGACTGGGTGAAAATGCCGGAGGGACCCACTGACAGCGTCGGAAGCAGGCGGTTTTGGCTGCACGGAGCCTTGATTCTTATCAGCTTTAAACAGACAAGAGGCCCCTCGGCCACGTGGCAGAAAAGAACAGTGAGGCAGGCGTGGCACCCCAAGCTGAGGGCTGGAGGCCACGGACTGGGGGCAGCTGGGGCCGGGGGACCCTGAGCAGGTGACCAAGGCCTGATGGAGGGCATTGTGGTGAGGGGCACTGCCAGCCCCAGCTGTGGGACCCCTGGGGCCACTGGCCCACATTGGCCAGCTCTGCCACCTGTTAACTGAAGATGGCAGCAGCCGCCCTCCCCGGCAGCCCGGATGGACGTGGGGGGTTAGACGGTCCGCAGGGCCAGCCCCTCCCCGGTGATGCTGCCCCTTCTTCCTCCAGCTGCTCATGGGGGTGGCCGGGAGCCCCACGGCGTCTCAGCTCTGCATTCTGTCCTCCTGGGTCCCGTCCCGTGCAGCCCAGGTTGACCATGGATGAGCAGGGACCAGGCCACTCAGACAGCACACACTCCTCCCAGCCCTGGAGGCCGGAGTCTGAGATCCCAGAGTTGGCAGGGGTGGCCCCTCCACGCCTCTCTCCCGGCCTGCGGACGCCGCCTTCCCCCTGCGTCCTCATCTTCCCTCACCGGGGCCCAGTCAGATGGGACGGGGCCTGCCCTACTGGCTCATTTGGATTTAACTCCCTCTGCAAAGCCCCCATCTCCAAATGCAATAACCCTGAAGCACGAGGGCTGGGATTTCAACATATTAACGGGGGGGTGGCGGGGAGCACAGCTCTGCCATAACACAAGAACCACAGCCGAGGCGGCGAGCCCAGGTCCCCAGAGAGGCCCCAGCTCCTCCTGGGCTCCGTGAGGGTCTGCGGTGCAGGGGCGGCCGGCGGAACCCTGCAGGGACAGGATTTGATTCCACACCCTGCGTTCAGCGTGGCTGGGGCTTCCTTCCCAGGGTCTGCCAGAGCCCAGCTACTCTGTGGCCTCGCTCAGCCCTGGCCTCTGGTCCCCGGCCGGCGTGGCGGTGTGCCCTGGCTGTCTCAGGATGGAGAGGAATTGTCCACAGGAGCATGGGGACCCAGCACAGCAGCCGGGCCTGGCAGAGGCCGGTGGGGGGCACCCTCGCCCCGCAGGGCATGTCCACAGCCGCCTCATCTCCCTCGCCTGCCTCCCCACCCACTGGGGTCGAGACCACAGGCTTCCCAGCAGCTCAGCTCCGGACACCACGGAGCCCCTGCTGGACGGTTCAGCCCACACACACGGGGCCCACTCAGATTTTTCATTTTGTTTTGTTTTTGTCTGAGATGCGTCTCGCTCCGTCGCCCAGGCTGCAGTGCAGTGGCACGATCTCGGCTCACTGCAACGTCCGCCTCTCGGGTTCAGGCAACGGGTGATTTTACACCCCGTGAAGAGCAGAGAGGAACGGGATGGACACAGCCACCATCCCCTCACCGTCGGCTGTAACTAACGTCAGACCTGCCACGCCAGCCCAGGGGCTTCCCATCAAGGAAGAAAACATCACGGGCAGGAGTGGCTGCCCCTCCTGACCCCCACCCCTCTCCGGAGGCAACTGTCACCCTGAATCCAGTGCCTCAAAATATGTTATAATCTTATGCTCGTGTGAGTATCTAGCAACAGGGTCCTGCTTCACATTCACAGAAGCAGATGGCATCAGGCACAGGGTTACAGAGACCTGCGATTCACTCTCTCTGCTCCGTGGTGGGTTTGCCACGCAGCCTCGTCAAGACAGGCAGTTCTGGTCTAGGGCTGGGCCCCATCCTGGGGATGAATATGCCTGGAGAAGCGGCCGGTTCCTGGCGGACACGCACTCAGGGCACTGCAACTCGTCATGCTCCCGGTGGGCAGCTCCCCGGGTGCCCGGAAGCAGGACTGCGTCCTCAGCTTGGCTGCCCTGACCAACCGCTCTCGCCTGAACGTGGCAAGTGTGCCCTCTCTGGAGGCGTGAGACGATCGCCACGCACCTCCCCGGGTCCTGGCGGCCGAGCCTCCCCGCTGGCTTCTCACTGCGTTTCCTCCGCGGTGACGCCCGCCCCAGCCTTGGGCTGCCTGTCTGACGGTGACGCTCGCTAGATGCCCTGGACTCTGGCCCTCCGCGCCACATGCGCAGAAGTACCTCCTCCCACTACAGGGCTCGCATTTTTACTTTGTTGTCTTTTTTCAAACAGTTTTAAAGTGTAGTGTGGTCAAACGCTCCCTCTTTGATGGCTTGTGACTTCCGTGACTCGGTAAAAACCCTTTCCCACCCCGAGGTCATCGTTATTACGCCTGCTTTCCTTCTCAGCGTTTTCGGGTTTAGCTTTCCACGTCGGAGTTGTTTAATCTCCCCGCGGTTTTGTTTGGAGCGTGGTGCAGGCACCTAATTTCCCCACGTGGAGGAAGCACCTGCCCAGAGCACTCACGGGGGGACAGTCCTCCTTCCTTGTAGACGTGGAGCACGCGCCCGCCTCAGAACATCACCGTGAGCGCACGGGCTGTTCCAGCCATCCACTTGCCTGTCCCTGCACCAACGCCACGCCGTCCCAGAGGCAGGAGGCTCGGAGAGACGGCCTCCCACGTGATTCTTCCCTGAAACTTGCCTAGCTCTGCTTGGCTTTTCAGCCATCCACGTGCACTTTTGGACCAGCCCACCAAGTCCCACGAAAAACTCAACTGGGATTGTGAAAGGCCGTTTGCAGAGTCGACCTCCGTTTTCACTTTCTTTTATGGACCTCATTTTCCAAAACTGAAGCCTTTTCATTCACGAACGTGACACGCCTCTCCAGTCAGTCAAGGCTTCTTCCATGCCCTTTGCAACGTTCTCATCACGGCCTGGACACCTTCCATCTGATGTTGCCTACGTGGGTGTCTTCGTAGGCTGTGAAGCTGTTAATGAGATATTTTCTATCACATTTCAACTTGGTTTCTGCTGGTGTGAACATACGCTATTGCTTTTCCTTCATCAGTCTTGTAGCCAGCACAATATTACCGAACCCTCGCATGAGTTCAAGTAATAAAGTCACAGTTTCTTTTGGTTTTTACATCTTCTTTTTTTTTTTTTTTTGAGACGGAGTTTCACTCATGTTACCCAGGCTGGAGTGCAATGGCACGATCTCGGCTCACGGCAACCTCCGCATCCTGGGTTCAGGCAATTCTCCTGCCTCAGCCTCCCGAGTAGCTGGGATTACAGGTGCCCGCCACCTCCCCTGGGTCATTTTTGCATTTTTAGTAGAGACAGGGTTTCACCATGTTGGCCAGGCTGGTCTGGAACTCCTGACCTCTGGTGATCTGCCCCCCTTGGCCTCCCAAAGGGCTGGGGTTATGGGCATGAGCCAGTACGCCTGGCCAGTTACCTTTTACATCTTGATAATCATATTATATTAAATAAGGGCAGTAGTGTGGGTCGCATCAGTAATCCCAGCACTTTGAGAGGCCGAGGCAGGCAGATCACTTCTTGAGCCCAGGAGTTCAAGGCCAGTCTGGGCAACACGGCTAAACCTTGACTTTACAAAAAAGCAGATACAAATGAAACAAATCAGCAGAGCTCTGCCTCCTCCCAGTGCTGCTGTTCGTTTCTCCTTGCTCTTGCCTTGTGGCCTTGGTGAAGCCTCCAGTGCCCTGTGGAGGGAAGGCACGGCCGTGGCCAACATCTCCCACGTGCCCGGCTTCTGTGGGAGGGAGTCCCACGTCCCACCAAGGGGTCCGACGTGTACTGTTTTCCTAAGCAGGTAGAGACTGCTCCCTTCCAGGCTGGGCTTGCTTTTTTTTTTTTTTTAATTGCATTTTAGGTTTTGGGGTGCACGTGAAGAACATGCAAGATAGTTGCATAGGTACACACATGGCAGTGTGATTTGCTGCCTTCCTCCCCTTCACCTATAGCTGGCATTTCTCCCCATGCTCTCTCTCCCCAACTCTGAGTGAATCGGCAGCCAACAGAATGGGAAAAAATTTTTGCAGTCTACCCATCTGACAAAGGGTTGATATCCAAAATTTACAAAGAACTAAAACAGATCTACAAGAAAAAAACAAACAAGCCCATTCAAAAGTGGGCAAAGGATATGAACAGATACTTTACAAAAGAAGACATACATGAGGTCAACAAACATGAAAAAATGCTCATCATCACTGGTCATCAGAGAAATGCAAATCAAAACCACATTGAGATACCATCTCACGCCAGTCAGAATGGCGACCATTGAAAACTCTGGAGACAATAGATGCTGGAGAGGACGTGGAGAAATGGGCTTGCTTTTTCGACAGCAGCAGGTCGAGTGGGCAGTTGACTTCCATCAGACCCCTGTGTGCCCCTCGGGTCCTTGGGTTTTTAAATCCTCCGCACGTCTCTGGCACCCTCCTCTGCTTGGTGGTGGTACTGCAGCCCCAGGGGCCTGGTGTCTGAGCAGAGCCAGAATCCCACGGGTCTTGGACACGGGAAGACCCTCGGGCCCCTGTCTCCACGCCATGACCACAGAGGCTATAGCTCCTCCCACAGCCTAGGCCCTGGAGTGAGTGGATGAGGAGAAGGGCACCAGCCACGCTGCCACGGACGGAGCGTGAGCCAAACAGAACCCTGCTGCCGTGAGCCACCAAGACGGGGGGCAGGCGCCGTGGCTCACTCCGGTAATCCCAGCACTTTAGGAGGCCGAGGTGGGCGGATCACCAGAGGTCAGGAGTTCAAGACCAGCCTGGCCAACATGGTGAAACCCTGTCTCTACTAAAAATACAAAAATTAGCTGGGCATGGTGGCGGGTGCCTGTAATCCCAGCCACTCCGGAGGCCGAGGCAGGAGAATCACTTGAACCGGGGAGGCAGAGGTTGCAGTGAGCTGAGATCACACCACTGCACTCCAGCCTGGGAGACAAAGCAAGAATGTCTCCAAAAAAAAAAAAAAAGGAAAGAAAAAGGGTCTTTGCCCATGTGATTAAGTTAAGGGCCTCTCGATGAGCTCCCCCTGAACTATCAATCAGGTGGGCCCTAAATCCAACCACTGGCGTCCTTAGAAGAGACGCAGAGGAGAAACGTCCAGGAGAAGCCCCCGCGAGGGGGGGGCATGGACGATGCAGCCACAAGCCAAGGAGCGCCCGGAGCCACCTTCAGCTGGAGGGGCCGAAAACATCCCACGGAGCCTGAACCATGCCCTCTCCGAGGCTGAGCAGCGCCCTCCTGGAGCCTGGGCCACGAATGGTTCCACCAGGCCTTCCCCTCAGACGCGGCCCCCGAACTGCAGGAAAGGGCTTTCCTGTGGCTCCCTGCCCTGGTTTGTGGTGATTTGCTGGTGCACCCCGGAGCACCCGACAGCAGGCGCGTGGCTTGTTTCAGCCAAGGGGACAGCAGCGAGTCTCACATCAGGGGAAGGGAGGGGTGCGCGCTGGGGCCTTCCATCTGCTCCCAGAAACAGCGAGGCCGCCATGGGAACAGCCAGCTTCTTCTGGGGAATGGGAGAACTTGGTCCCAATCCTTCCAGCTACTCCAAGGGGGTCGGGGCTGTCCACCTGGCTGGCTGGCTCCCATCTCCTCTGCTGTGGGCGTAGCCCATTGTGGTGAGCCCAGGGAAGCAGGCAGCCCCTGCCCCAAGTCACCCCTGGGAGACCCAGAAGGACCCAGCTGGGGGCATGAGCTATGTGAGGAAGACGGGGGGCACTGGGAATAAAGTCGGGGGCTGCACAGTGACTGGACGGAGTTGGGGGAGCCCCTGCGTCTCCTCGCCCCTCCATTTGCACCAACCCTGCCTCCACCTGAAGGGCAGCTCCCTCCCAACCCTCAACACCTGCGCTGGGGCTCTGGACAGGAGATCCTGAGTGGGCGGAAGGGGTGGGGCCCGCTCTGGGGGAGGGGCGGGGCCTGTCCTAGGAAAGGGGTGGGGCCTGCTCTGGGGAAGGGGAGGGGCCTGCTCTGGGGAAGGGGTGGGGCCTGTCCTAGGAAAGGGGCGGGGCCTGCTCTGGGAAAGGATTGGGTGTCAGGGCTTATGCTCTCCTGAGCTCCCCAGGGAGCCTCTGCTTTAAAGGGCACAGCAGGGAAGAGCAGGCAGGGGCCAGCTGTACCCGTGTCCACACTGTGTCACTGGGGGAGCCCCCTCTTCACAGCTGCAAGCTGGGAGACAGATGAGAAAGCCTGACCACCTCTTCCTTACCCGGCCTCTGGCAACAGTGCCCCCACCCTGCCCTGTCCATTTCCTGGCCTGTGCTGGGGCTGCTGGGCTCCACCCAGAAGGCCAGGGGCTCAGCTCTCCCACGCACATGGGTACTGTGTCCAGGGTGCACGCCCAGTGCCCGCTGTCCGGCTGAGTCCACAGAGCCAACCAGAACTTCTGTAAATTGGTTTGAAGGTGTTGGTGGCTCTGACCAGCAGCTCCTGGAATTCCTGGCAGGGCCACCAGGTCCTGGCTGCCTTTTGTCACTTTGTAGCAGGAGCTGACAGTGACCCAAGGACTAAGACCTTCTCCCTTTTCCCAGTGTGGAGACCCAGGGCGGGGTGCACTTCACACACACACGGCACATGCAGACACACGTGCACACAAATGCTCACACGCGTGTGCACACACACACGTACCCTCTCCCCAGGGCCACCTGAGCCTCGGGGCTACACAAAGTCCCCAGCAACCGTGGAAAACCTGAGAAACAGCTGTGAAGGAACCCAGGGCTCTTTTCACAGCCTCCAGGCCGGAAGGGCTCCTAGAAAGGAATCAGACCCCGTCTGCACGGCCTGCCATCCCTTCTCTGCCCACCACTGCACAGTGGCCAGGCCACACTCCTGCAGTGCAGCAGTCTGCTGAGTTTATTACCGGAAAGCAAAGACTGAACAAAGACTCACAATAAATATCTGAAGCGAGGGTATTTATTGCTTAGGAGGCCTCTCAGGGGAGGCAGAGCTGCGGAGGGCAGCGGAGCCGGGATGTGCCCACGCCGCTCACGCGTTCCCCAGACGCATGGGGGAGCGCCGGGCCCGGCGGGAGGTGCTGGCGGGGAGTGCGCAGACGGTGTCCTGGCACTGGCAGGTCTCAATGTGGGTGTAGGTGTGCGTCAGCGAGCCCCCATTGGGGCAGTCCAGGACCACCTCCTGCTGGCTGGTCTTCTCCTCTTTGCAGCAGGAGCAGCTGTGGTCCAGGGCCTGGGCCTCGGCCGAGTACCTGGGGGGAGAGCAGAGTGAGGGGCGGCTTCCTGGGGCAGCGCTGGCCTCCCGCCCCTCTGGGGCCTCCACCGTCCCCACCAGACACACTCCCAGCTGGGGACTCACATGACGAATGTCCCGCAGGACCCGGAGCAGTGATTCATGATGACACTCTTGGTGCAGCCCGCATGTGAAATCTCCCTGGTGACGGGGATGGTGGAGCAGGGCACCCTGGTCTCATTTCGAGGGATGCCTGGGGAGAGCGGGCAGTGGCTCAGGGCAGGGTCCCCACATCCTTGAGGGCCAGAGTGGCTCCCCCTCAATGCAGCCCCTCCTGAGGCCCAGCCTCAGCCCCCGGCCCTCATGCCCACCCTGAGGCCGTGGCCTAGCCACCCCTGGGCAGGCAGGGCTGAGGGCTCCAGCCCTTGTGCCCACACCACGCCCACCCCTGGGCCGTGCCCTGTACTCACAAGTCTTGCAGCATCCGTTGGGCATGAATGTGATGGAGCCCTGGAGGGAACAGAGAATGAGCCTGGGACCCCCAGACATCCCTGGGGATGAAAGCCCCTTCCTGCCGCGCCGTGGGCAGGGGAGCTGCTGCAGAAAGCCCCGGGCAAAGCCTCCCGCGGCCGCACAGACCAGGCTCGAGGCCACTGCCGCAGCAACACCAGGCATCCTCACTCCCGGCAGAGCGCACACAGCCAGGCCCCCGTGGCCCACTCACCGGGACGCAAATGGTGGGGTCGAAGTCGGGGCAGGTGATGTTGGAGACGGACGAGATTAGCTGGTTGTGGATCTTCACGCAGCTGAAGAACGTGCAGTTGTTCTTGGGGTCGCTCTTGAAGTCTCCAGGCTGCAGGGCAGGGGGTTCCGGTGAGGGAGAGCAGCAGGCCCAGCCCCAGCCCGGCCAGGAAGACACCCTGAATACACTTGGCCCGTGAGGCTTCCCGGTGGGGCCAGGGCCACAGGACAAGTGACACGGGCGGGACCCACGTCAGGCACCAGCCTGGAGCCCACACAACCCTCAAAGGCCTGTTGCAACTCTCTAAACCTGTGAACATGACCTGCCTCCGAAAAGGGCTCTTTGAAGGTGTGATTAAGTGAAGGATCCTGCGTGGGGGAGGGGAGAGGGCGGGGCCTTGAAGGCTCCTGGGATGACATCATCCTGTGGGGGGGGGGGGGGGGGGGGGGGGGCCTTGGAGGCTCCTGGGATGACATCATCCTGCGTGGGGGGGGGGGGGGGGGGGCACGGGGGGAGTACTAAATCCTTAAAAGGGAGAGGAGAGACAGACACAGCGAAGGAGACCACGTGGCTACAGACAAGAGATGGATTCCCATGGCCACAGCCAGGGGATACCAGCAGTGACCAGGGGCTGGGAAGAGTCCTTGCCTAGAGCCTCCAAGGGAGCGCAGCCCTGAGGCCCTTTGCTCTTGGACTTCTGGGCTCCAGACCCAGGAGAATCCCTTTCTGCCCTATGGCGCCTGCTCCTGTGTCACGGCAGCTCCAGGACACCCATCACCACTGCGCCCAGGACTGGGAGGACTCAGCCTTGCCCAGGGCTCAGGCAACCCGGCGGCCTCGGGGCAGTGGCACCCACCTTCAGGATGATGTGCTGGTTGTCGGGGCGCTTGATGATGCAGTGTGTCTGCTCACACTTCTTACAGCACTCCCCGGGGGCCTCCACCAGCTCGAAGCCCTGCGGACAGACACACAGAGGCAGCTGAGCCCCCGGGCTGTGCCCCACACCACACAAACCTGCAGGGCTGCTGCGACCCCCACTTGGAGGAGGCCCCAGACTGGGCAGGTGACAGCACGGAGAGGTGGGGACAGCGGCGGGTGGGCATTGAAAGGAAGAAAGAAAGTGCCACCACTCAGACATGGGCCCCGGTGCTTGTCTGGTAGGAGGGAAGGGGCAGGAGCTGGGGTGCGAGCCGGGCTGGGGCTGGGGCGGGAGCCGGGGCTGGGGTGGAAGCTGGGGCGGGGGTGGGAGCTGAGGCTGGGGTGGGAGCTGGGGCTGGGGCGGGATCCAGGGCCAGGGCAGGAGCTGGGGTTGGGCAGCCACTTACGGGGCTGCAGGAGTTGTTGCAGGGCACGTGGGTGCAGGCGATGGTGTTGAGCAGGGTGCTGTTGTCCACCTTGTGGGTGCAGACGCAGTCCTGGCACTTTGAGGAATACACTGGAGAACCGGGCTTTGGGGACAGGGAGAGACGTGAGGCGGGGGCCACCCCAGCTGGCCGAGAACCTGCCAGGACCCCCACGCCACAGCCCAACCTCCTCCCCTCCTCGCCCCCACCCCGCCCAGGGCTCACCTGGTACTCAGCATTCTCGTGAACACATACCCCCTTGGACTCTTGGGAGAAAGAACGGAGAAGGCCGTTGGTTGGTGACTGCCCTGGGGTGCCCATCTGGCTGGACCCCCATTCCTGGTGCCCCCCCCCGGGGAATGGGGCATGCGTTCGGGGCTGGGGTGGTTCGTCAGCCAATCATGCAGCCATCTGTGTCCCCAGAATCTGAGGCCCCCAGGAGGGAGTCCTTCCCCACATGCACCCCATCCTGGCCGTGGCCTCCTTCCTGCCCACCCTGCAGCCCTGCTTACCACACCAGTAGAAGGGACAGCACCTGCCCGGCACCATCTTGCTCCTCAGTTCAAATCCCAGTGGGCACAGGGGGGGCTCCTCTTTGCACAGGCTAGTGTTACACTCTGAAGACAGGGTGGGCACGCCCCGTGAGGCTGGCTCCTGGCAGGCAAAGCCCCCGGGGCCGCTGCACCTCCACAGGGCCCCTCCCCACCCAGGACCAGCCCTGCAGCAGGGATGTCTAGACCCAGCCCAGCGGCCCCTCCCAAGCCCTCTCAAGGGGGACATCGGATGCTCCCACACTGGCTGTTTCCTCACTTGCCCAGGAGGGGACAGCATGCAACCCCACCTACGGGGATGTGCACCGGGGCCCGGGCACAGACTCACTGCAGACGCTGATGTTACAGCAGGTGTCGTCAGGGTTGACCTCCGTGACCAGGTAGGTGCCATCCTCCACACAGTGGGTAACAGGCTTCTGGCTGCACGTCTTGGGCTGGCAGATGATGCCACTTCCACCCTCCAGGCAGATACAGTCCTTGCAGTCGAACTCAAAGTGCTCCCCAAACTGCAGGGAGGAGGAAGGAGGGGTGAGGAGAGAAGAGGAGGCACCAGGCACAGAAGGAGGGGTGAGGAGAGAAGAGGAGGTGCTGGGTGGGGAAGGAGGGGTGAGGAGAGAGAAGAGGAGGTGCCGGGCAGGGAAGGAGGGGTGAGGAGAGAAGGGAGGTGCCAGGCAGGCCCAGGGCTGCATCTGTGGTCAGTGGGTAGAAACAGCTGCCCTGGGCAGCTTGCTGAGGGATCCTGGGGGAAACCCATGTCCCTCCTCACTTGTGAGCACACCGGGCAGGTTCTGGGTTAGGACAGTAAGCAGGGGCTTGGCACGGGGCAGACACTCCACTCAGGCCTCTGGCTTGTGCAGAGTTTAGCTAAGGAATCAGCCCGTGGCTGCGACCACAGGTGGGAGGCACAGGCAGCACAGAGATGGCCGAGATGTCATGTCAGAGTTTCTAGACAGAGCATCATATGACCAACGGTGGTGAATGGAGGGAGGGAGAATGGATGGATGAATGGGTAGATAATGGGTGGGAGGGTGGGAAGACGGATGGGTGGATAGTGGATGGGTGGATAGTGGATGGGTGGGTGAGTGGGTGGATGGGTAGATGGTAGGTGGATGGATGGGTGGATGGGCGACTGGAGTAGATGGGGTGGATAGGTGGATGGGTGGATTGATGAAAGAATGGATAAATGGATGGAAGGATGGATGGACAGATGGTGGAAGGATGGAAGGACAGATGGATGAATGGAGAGATGGAAGAATGGATGGGTGGGTAGACGGATGGGTGCATGGGTGGATCGGTGGGTGGATGGATGGGTGGGTGGGTGGAAGGATGGGTGGGTGGGTGGATGGATGGGTGGGTGGGTGGATGGGTGGGTGGGTGGAAGGATGGGTGGGTGGATGGATGGGTGGGTGGGTGGATGGATGGGTGGGTGGGTGGGTAGATGAATAGGGTAGATGGATGGGTGGGTAGATGGATGAGTGGATGAGTGGATGGGTAGAT
>NW_022437152.1:322056-329012 GCF_009761245.1 Sapajus apella | reverse complement strand
TAGATGGATGAGTGGATGAGTGGATGGGTAGATGGGTGGGTGGGTGGGTGGGTAGATGGATGGATGGATGGATGGATGTGTGCCTGGGTGAGTGGGCAGATGAATGGGTGGGTGGTTGGAAGGATGGGTGGGTAAGTAGGTGATGTCCTTGCCAACTCAGCCATCCAGGACTTAGATGATCTCAATTCTCAATCTTTGAGGCTCCAGGTTTTCATGTCCATCCCCCTCACTCCTCAGAATTCAGAATTTGTGGGAGAATCCCTCAGCACCAAGTGGGGCCTACCTCTCTGGGCACGTTGTCGGGTCCCACACAGCCTAGGAAGAAGGAAGAAAGAAGTCCTGTTAGCAGAGTGCTGGTGCAGGAGGAGCAGGGCTGGGGGGGTCAGCCTCCTGGTCACAGCCTCCGTGGACACCCAGGAGGAGGCAGGAGTCCTGGTGCAGGGGGAGCGGGGCTGGGGGGTCAACCTCCTGGTCGCACCCAGGAGGAGGCAGGAGGGAGGCAGGAGGGGCAGTGTGAGCAGTGGCCTACCGCAGGTCTTCACGCAGACGTCATAGCCAGGAGCGTAGTTCATGGTGCCGTCAGGACAGAAGCAGCCTTCCACCAGGACTGTGTTGTTCGGCTGGAAGGAGCTGGGGGGGAGGGCACCGTTGGATGGGTGCAAGTGAGGAGCTGGGGGGGAGGGCACTGTTGGACGGGTGCAAGTGAGGAGCTGGGGGGGGGGGCAGCCGGGGGCGGGGGCAGGGCGGGGGGGGGGGGGGGGGGGCACCGTCAGATGGGTGCAGGTGAGGAGCTGGGGGCGCACTGTCTCATGGGTGCAGGTGAGGAGCTGGGGGATGGCACCGTCGGACGGGTGCAGGTGAGGAGTTGGGGGGGCACCGTCAGATGGGTGCAGGTGGGGCCGGGAGCCGGCAGGTGGGACTGCTCTGCCCGGATAGTGCCACCCTCTGCACTACGGTGGCGAGCCCACAGTCCTGGTGGACCCTCAAGCAACATACCTGGACTTGCAGGTGGGCTCTTCTGCAGGGCCACAGGCCTGGTACTCCCTGTGAGATGGGCACTCCACCACTGCAGGACAGGGCCAGGTCAGAGGGCTGCCCCACGCATGTCAGGTGAGGAGTCTGGACACCCCCGAGCAACAGAGCTGCCCAGCACCCCACACGCGGCAGACAGTGGCCAGCTGCCTGGGGAGTCAGCCTCTGCCTTCATGGTTGCCCTGAGCGGGGTGGTGGGCACCCAATTGCGTCTAGTGACATTGACAGAATCCCCAGCACCTCAGCCGCTCCGGCCTGGCCTTTTCCACCCCACAGCCCCAGCCCTGGTCTCACACCTGCCATCTCTGCGAGCCCGGCACGGCCCACCCGGGTCTAGCTTCAGGCTGGACAGAGCACCCGGCAGAGCCTAGCGGGCACGTCTGGCCCGCAGGCCCCCAGCTCCAGGGCAGGGGCAGACAGGCACTTACGGCAGGCCCCGTGCGTGTGGTTCCGCCAGTTGAGGCAGACGCCCGCCTGGGCGCAGAGGGCCGCGTAGGCCTGCAGACTGGCACACTCCAGGCGCGAGCCGGGCACGAAGCAGCTGTCGAACACGCAGGCTTCGTAGTAGTGCTGTGGCGGCACCAGCACGTGGCACGCGGCAAACAGGCTGCGCAGGGAGGGGCAGAGTCACACTCAGGCGGCGCCCACCTCTCCCCCTCCCTACCCTGGCACCTCCACCTAGCCCGTCCTCCTGGAGTCCAGCACCCGCCAGAGAGGCGCCCGTGGGTGACGGAGGCCCAAGGGACAGCCCAGCCGGGACAGGCTGGGGACAGAATAAGGGATGGGTGAATGAGGCGGCTCTGCAGCCCGGTTCCCAGGACAGAAGCCACACATCTGTGTGGCCATTAGCTCCAGCAACCCTGGCAGACAGACACCCAGCCTGTCCACGGCCCCCACACTTCCAGGGACGGGGTGCTGACTCCCCATGGCTGCTCTGTCAAGCCCAAACCTGCCTCCCCAGTGTCAGCCCTGAGCTCTGTCCTGGGTTGACTGGTCTGCTCCAGGCCTCGCACCCGGCCAGCCCTGAACCTTCCCAGGAGGCGGGACAGATCATGGAGCTCAATAAAGGCACAGGCACGTCGGACGTGGCAGCTCAGTCCCGTGGAACCCAAGGGCCTGGGCCCTGGACCCCGTGCTGACCTAGCGCCTGACCCTGGTTCCACGGCCTGCTGGCTCCCCAGCCCCACACAGGCCTCACGTGCTGCCTCCTCCCTCTTTGCAAGAGCTGGGGGCCGGGGCTCAGAGAGGCAGGCAGGCAGGCCGGGCAGGGTTACCTGTCCTTGATGAGCTGGCAGAGGGGAGATGGGGTGCAGTCCTTGTGTGGGGTCGTCTTGCTGCCCCCGGGCACCGTGACGGCCGGGCGCTTGGTCGTGGAGATGCTGTGGGGACAGTGTGGCTTGGAGGGGTCGTTCACCACCCACTGGTCGGCCGCGGCCTCACAGTTGGAGACGATCTCCCCACTGGGCAGAATGCAGTCGTCAGACGTGGTGTTGGTGCAGGTGCCTGGGTCAGCGAGAGAGGCCACGGTGCAGACAGCGTGAGCCCTGCCCTCTGCAGCCCAGATGCCCGGGACTGCTGGCCAGGGCCGAGGGCAGAGACCAGGCCAGGCCCCTCCTGTGGGCTCCTCGCAGGGCCTGAACCGGGATGACGGCCACAGTGGCCCCGAGCAGAGGGGCAAGAGGCCCGCGGCCAGGTCCGCCATGCTCACAGGCAGCCTCAGCCTCGGCCCGGCCTGGCTGCCCTCCCCGGGGCAGGTCATGGGGACACAGGGCACCGTGGGGGCTCGGGGCCCTCAGGGGCCTCGGAACTCACCGCACTGGCCCTTGGTATTGTTGCCGAATTTGTGGTAGGGCAGCCTGATGGAGAAGGACAGCCCGTTGTAGGAGATGAGGGCGCCCAGCTCGGGGACGGCCACCACGTAGTTGATGCCGGACTGGTACACCTCCAGCCCGTACTTCCTGTAGGGCAGTGCCACCACCTGACCGTTCACCTGCACCTGCGGCCGACACACCAGGTGGGGGAGCTGCAGCTGCCCCGGAGGCCCGCCCGCCTCCGCCACCCCCGGGGAGAGCTCCAGAGCTGCCCCGCCCCACCTGCTCTCCCACGGGTGCCTGCAGAGAGCGGGCCCTGCCTACCCGCCTTTCCCGCCCCTTTCCTTTCTTCTGTTCCACTGCGCCTGACCAGACCCTGGTCCCGGGGGTGAGCCAGCGAAGGAGCTCTCCCGGGAACCCCCCGGGACTGTGGAGCCCCTCGCAGGGGGCCAGGCTCCCTGGGCCTCCTGAGCCTCAGAACCAACGATTCCCTTGCAAGTAGGAGCAGCTCAGCCAAGGGCGTGCAGAGCCCCGTCCCCAACTCTGTCCTTGGGAGGCAGCATCTGCTGCAGAGACTGTGCCCAGCACGGCAGGCGTGCCAGGGATCAGGGGGCCCCTCCAGGATGCCCCTGGAGGACTGTGGGAAGAGCTGCGGTGTCTGAGAGCCAGGCGCCCACCTTGCCCCACCCTCCAGCCTGGGTCTGGGAGAGGCTGTGCCTGGCACCCCACAGCACAGTCCTCTGGCCCTGTGGGGAGCCAGGGCGCGTCGGGGCCTCCGTGCCAGCCACCCGCGGCCGCGCTGCACCTACCTGCACCCGCATGGGCATCATCTGCACGGTCTTGACGAGCACCTCCTGGGTCTCGTGGCGCACGATGAGGGTGCGGGGACAGGACACCCTGTCGTTGATGTCACAGTGGTAGTTGTCGATGTAGACACCAAAGTTGTCCACGGTGGGGCTGATCTCCTCCACCAGCACGTAGGTGCAGTTGCCCTGGTAGCTGTAGTACAGCCCGTCGAAGGTGGTGTAGTGCGGGTCCCCCCAGCCCGTGCAGTAGCCTGCGAGGGAGCCCGAGTGAGCACGCCATCAGTGCCCCCCGGCCAGAGTCGGGTGCAAGGGCTGGGCCGGGGCACGGTCAGGAAGAGGCCGCAGGAAGCTGGGGCCTGAACACCCGCTCCTGGGCGGGGGCCTGGGGACGTAAGAGCTGCAGTGGCCCTGGAGCACCCACAGCGGCCAGACCAGAGTTCAAACCCCAGCTCAACCCCCTCTTGCCTCAGAAGCACCCTTGTTCCAGGGAGGGGCCCTAACTCCACCAGGCAAGCCCTCCGCCTGCCCAGGCCCGCCACCCCTCACAATGGGGCAAAGGCAGGACTGTGAGAAGTCCCTCAGACGGCACCCGGCCTCAGTGAATGGGGTCTGTCCCCAAGGAGCCGCAGCCCTTCTGTCCCAGGGAGATGAGCCCTGCGGCCCCCACCCACAGAGAGGGCAGGAGACTTGGGGAGGGGAGGAGATGCAGCCTCAGAGGGCAGGAGATGGCGGGATGGGGGGATGGGGGGATGGGGGATGGGGGGATGGGGGATGGGGGATGAGGAGATGGGGGATGGGGGAGGGCAGGAGGGGGGAGGGCAGGAGGAGGGAGGGCAGGAGGGGGGAGGGCAGGAGGGGGGAGGGCCCAGGGGCCCTGGACTCACAGTCGCACTCCCAGTGCCAGCAGCAGCGGTCGTCATCCATGACGCGCACGGGGGTGAGGCCGTTGGAGCAGGTGGGCATGGGCGGCGGCTCACACTTCACCTCCGTGATCTCCACCGTGTTGTTGTACTTGCACGTGGCCATGAGGCAGTCACACAGCCACCAAGTCTCATTCTCCTGGGGGGGTAGGTCAGGGACGGTCAGCGGGACGGGCACAGGATGGGGGGTCCGCGCTTGGCAGGGGCAGGCACTGAGTCAGGAGGCTGGAGGCCGAGGTGTCTTCCACGGGTCTCACCGCAGCCAGCCACCTCGCCAGGCACAGTGAGAAGGTGGAGGGTGGACCCCCCTCCCAAGGGGCTGCAGGAGGCCTTGGCCCTCAGACGACCTGCAGGAAGTGGTGCCTGGGGCCTCGGTGCCCGGACCTGCTGCACTCAGCACATGGGGACAGAGCTGCCTGCAGCCACTGACCTGCCTGGGAGGATCAAAGTCTGGGCACTCGGGGGGGGGCTTGGTGGTGGGCGTCGTCTTGGAGGGCGTGGGTGTGGGCTTGGAGGGCGTGGGCGTCGGCTTGGAGGGCGTGGGCTTTGGGGAGGGCGTGGACGGGCAGGACCAGTTATAGATCTCCAAGGTGCAGTTCAGCGAGCAGTTCACGAAATAGCAGGTGTCCCCGAGTGTGCCGTTGTACACCACCTCACCTGTGAGGGGACAGACACATGCTCACGCATCCAGAGGCAGGGCTGGCCGCTGACTGTGTGGCAGGTTCCCACAGAGGCCACCCAAGGGAAGCCAGGCCCTGGACACAGCCACCCTCGACCGTGGCTGCCTCCTGAGATGCCCCCACTGTGACCTCAGCCCTGGCGCCTGACCCATCGGTACGTGCCGGGTCCAAAACCAGCCTCGGCCGCCCAAGTGCAGGGTATGAAGCCCGAGTACCTGGTGCATAGTAGGTGTCGTTCAGGACACAGCACGTAGTGCCGGTGGCGGTCACCAGCCCTGTGGTCGTGATGATGCTGGATGTGGAGACTGGGGTGGGCGTGGGGGTCCAGGCACTGGTGGTCGTCCGTGCAGTGCTGCGGGTGGTAGGTGAAGGTGACCCAGTTGTGGTGCCTCCTGTGGGGGTGCCTGTGAGAGTTGGGGCCACGAGTGAGGGCTGAGGCGCTGCACATCACAGACACTGCCGCGGGGTCCCCACTGCCACTCCCCAGCTGCAAGGGACACAGATGGCCGAGCGGGTGGCGGTACCAGAGGGCCAGGGCCTCCCGCCCACCTCCCAGGCCCTCGGAGTCACTGGGGACGTGGACCGCCAGGGCTGGTGATACCACGCCCGAGCGTCTTGGGAGCCCGCAGATGACCTGGCGCTCCGGCAGCACCACAGCTTGCTGGACGCGCCAACTGCCAGCAAGAGGCATCCAGAAGGCACTGGCTGTGGGATGCCGTCTGCCAGGGAGGGGCCTCAAGGCCTGAGGAGGGCATGCAGCCGGAAGCAGGGGGACCTGCAGGCCCTCACTGGTAGCCTCTCTCTGCCCCTGCAGCTTGGTGGGTTCCCACTGTGCCACGTCACACAGCGGGGCCCCTGAAGAAGGCCGTCCCATGGGAGAGCTGGCCAGCTTTGGCTGGCTCATATCAGCGGCTCCTGCCACACGGCAACTGGGCTTGGTGAGCAGGGAGGCACCCAGAGCCTGCCTGGAGCCTTCCTGGGACAGTCCCGCCAGGCACACGGGAGGAGGAAGCGCTACAGGCAGGAAGAACCCAGCGGCTCTACTTACCTGGAGGGGCCGTGGTGGTGCCGGGCGGTGGGGATGGCGTGCGGCCTCCCGTCGTGGTGGCCGTGGGTGTCGTGGGTGTGGAAGGTGGGGCCATGCTGGTTGTCTTCGTGGCAGGTGATGGGGTACTCGGAAGGGTGGTTGACTCCGTGGGAGGGGAGGAGGTGGACCGAGAGGTCTGAGGAGCTGAGGACTCAGGTGGGGGTTTGGATGTGGTTGACTGAGCAATGGGGGTTGTGCCGGTGGGTGTGGGGGGCTCTGTGCTTAAAGTGGTGGGCGTTGGGGTTGGGGTCACTGTAGTGGTTGGAGAGCTGGGAGTGGTAGTTGTGGTGGTTGATGGAGGGCTGGGGGTTGGAGAGCTAGGAGTCGTGGTTGGTGGAGCAGTGGTTGTGGTGGTTGATGGAGGGCTGGGAGTGGTGGTTGGTGGAGGGGTGGTTGTGGTAGATGATGGAGGGCTGGGAGTGGTGGTTGGTGGAGGGGTGGTTGTGGTGGTTGATGGAGGGCTGGGAGTGGTGGTTAGTGGAGTGGTGGTTGTGGTAGATGATGGACGGCTGGGAGTGGTGGTTGGTGGAGGGGTGGTTGTGGTGGATGATGGAGGGCTGGGAGTGGTGGTTAGTGGAGTGGTGGTTGTGGTAGATGATGGAGGGCTGGGAGTGGCGGTT
>NW_022437152.1:262362-292056 GCF_009761245.1 Sapajus apella | reverse complement strand
GTGCCACCATGCCTGGCTAATTTTTTTTGTGTGTATTTTTAGTAGAGATGGGGTTTCACCATGTTAGCCAGCATGGTCTTGATCTCCTGACCTCACGATCTGCCCGCCTCGGCCTCCCAAAGTGCTGGGATTACAGTGTGAGCCACCGCGCCCGGCTTAGTTTTGCTTTTTCAACAAATACTGGGTGATGTTTTTAAATATTAAATTCATTATAGAGAAATCTTTGGTAATATGCTCGTGACTAGTATAGCAATTTCTGCCAAAACACTTCTTCCCCATATCCTGGTGTGACTGTTTAACGTATGATATCTGATTCCTTTTTTTAAAAAAGTCAGTTTACTCCTGGGCTTATAAGCCCCATGCGTCTTCTTTAGTGAAATGCCTACTCAAATCTTTTGCCCGTTATTCATTGGGTTATTGGGGTGGGTTTCTTTTTAAAGATCTAAACGGTATTTATTTAAGATCTAAATGCTATTCTAGCTAGCAGTCCTTATCAGAGGTATCCTTTGCAGAGAGTTTTCTCCCAGTCTGTGGCTTGTCTTTTCCTTCTCTCAGTAGTGTTTTTAAGAGTAGGAGTTTTTAAATTTTGATAAAGTCCAATTGATCGTTTGCTTTTTTATAGATTTTGTCCTTGGTAGTAAATGTAGGAAATCCTTGCCTAACCCCAAAGTCACACAGATATTTTCCCCATGTTTTCTTCAAGAAATTTTATACTTTGGGGTTTTACCTGCCGCATTTTGAATTAACTTTTTACATATAGTGTGAGGTGTGGCTTGAAGTTTATCTTATTATGTGTGGATGGCCTATTGTTCCAGCAGCATTTGTGGACAAGGCTATTTTTCTTCATTGCAATACTTCTGCTCCTTTGTTGAAAATTCCATTAGCCTTGTGGGGTGTCGTGTGCCTGTAGTCCCAGCTACTCGGGAGGCTGAGGTGAGAGGATCGCTTGAGCCCAGGATGTGGAGGCTGCAGTGAGCTGAGATTGAGCTGCTGCACTCCAGCCTGGGTGACAGAGGCAGACCCTATCTCAAAAAAAACGTTTTTAAAGAAAACATAGGGCTGGGAGCGGTGGCTGACGCCTGTCATCCCAGCACTTTGGGAGGCCGAGGCGGGCGGATCACGAGGTCAAGAGATCGAGACCACCCTGGCGATGGTGAAACCCCATCTCTACTAAAAATACAAAAATTAACCAGGCGTGGTGGCACGCTCCTGTGATCCCAGCTACTCGGGAGGCTAAGGCAGAAGAATTGCTTGAACCTGGGAGGCAAAGGCTGCAGTGAGCTGAGATTGCACCACTACACTCCAGCCTGGCGACAGAGCAAGACTCAAAAAAAAAAAAAAGAAAAGAAAAGAAAAGAAAAAATAATTATTGTTTATATAGACATAAATTTGTTCCTGGACTCTACTCTGTTCATTGATCTGTTTATCTGTCTTTTGCTAATGCCACACTGTTCTGATTATCATAGCTTTGTAACAGTTCTCGATCTCAGCCAATGTTTCAGTTTCTTTCAACTTTGCCCCTTTTTTGGGACTGCTTTGGCTCTTCTATGTCTTCTGCATTTCCCTCTAAATTTAGTCTCAATTTGTCAATTTCCACCAAGAAAAAAAAAAAAAAGCTTGCAGGGATTTTGACTGAGATTGCATTAAATATATTTATCAGTTTTGAAAGAACTTACATCTTAGCAAGATGGGGTTTTCCAGCCACGAGCAAGGTGTACGTCACTGTTTCTGCAGGGTTCCCGCTTCCGTCCCAGTGGTTCACTCATCTTTCACATCTTTTGTCAGATTTTTTCCTAAGTATTTTATATTTTTATGCTATCGTAAATGACATCTTTGTTCCCATTTTCAATTATTTATTGCTAATATAGAGAGATGTCATTGATTTTTCTCAGGACTTTTACTGCGGAAAGGTCCACAACAGAACTTCTCGTCCTACCCAGTCTTAAGTGCATGGCTCAGTGGTGGTGACTGTGGCATCATGCTGTGTAGCGGTCACCAGCATCCATCTCCGGAACGTTTCCATTTTTTAAAAACTGAAACTCTGTTCCCGCTAAACACACACTCCTCCCCCTCCCCTCCCAGGCAGCCCCGTTCTGCTTTCTGTCTCCATGAATCTGACAACTTGAACACCTCCCATCAGTGGAAGGGTACGGGGTTTGTCTTTCTGTGTCTGGCTCATCTCACTCAGCATCCCGTCGCCTAGCTGTGTTGTAGCCAGTGTCAGAATTTCCTTCCTTCCTTTTCAAGGCTGAGTAATATTCCACTGTAAGGACAGACCACATTCTGTTTAGCCATTCACCTGTCAGTGGGCACTTGGGGTTCCACACTTTAGCTGTTATGAATTTGTGAGTAATACTGCTAAGAACGTGGGTGTGCAAATATCTTTTCACAGGCCAGGCACGGTGGCTCACGCCTGTAATCCCAGCACTTTGGGAGGCCGATGAGGGTGGATTACCTGACAGTTCAAGACCAGTCTGACCAACATGGTGAAACCCCATCTCAAAAAAAAAAATCTTTTCGCGACCTGCTTTCAATTTTTTTTTTTTTTTTTTTTTTTTTTTTTGAGACGGAGTCACTCTGTCACCCAGGCTGGCGTGCAGTGGTACAATCTTGGCTCACTGCAACCTCCACCTCCCAAGTTCGAGTGATTCTCCTGCCTCAGCCTCCCGAGTAGCTGGGATTACAGGCACCCGCCATCATACCTGGCTAATTTTTGTGTTTTTAGTAGAGACATGGCTTCACTAAGTTGGCCAGGCTGGTCTCCAACTCCTGACCTCAGGTGACCTTCCTGCCTCGGCCTTCCAAAGTGCTGGGATTACAGGCGTGAGCGCCTGGCCTCAGTTATTTTGGGTCTGTACCCAAAAATTGAATCGCTGAAGCGTACGGTAATTACACGTTTACATTTCTGAGAAACTGCCATGCTGTTTTCCTCAGCAGCTTCACCACTTCGCACTCTCAGCAGCCGTGGACGAAGGCCCCAACTTCTCCACAGCCGCAGCACTTGCTCTTTTCTGTGTTTTGACGCCTGGGGTGGAGCCTCCTGGGGTCTCAATTTCCGTTTCCCTAACTTCTTTGCAGAAATGTCTGTTCGAGTCCTTTGCCCTTTTTTGAACAACTGCTTTTTGCATATTGATCTTCTCGTCCCTCCAACCTTGATAAATAATTACACAGTGGGCCCTCTCTGCCCAGGGTTCTGGGTCCTCAAATTCAACCTCAGTCTGAAAATACTTGAGGAAGAAAAGTTAAAAATACAATAATTAAAATAATACAAATAAGAATATAGAATTTACATCGTATTAGGTATTATCAGTAATCACATACACAGTAAGCTTATGCCTAATTCTATTTTATTTATTTATTTAGTGAGACACAGTCTCACTCTGTCACCCAGGCTGGCGTGCAGTGGTACAATCTCAGCTCACTGCAACCTCCGCCTCCCGGGCTCGAGTGATTCTCCTGCCTCAGCCACAAGAGTAGCTGGGATTACAGGCACACACCACCATGCCTGGCTAAATTGTTTTTGTATTTTTAATAGAAACGGGGGCTTGCTATGTTGGCCAAGCTGGTCTTGAACTCCCGGCCTCAAGTGATCCACCTGCCTTGGTCTCCCAAAGTGCTGGGATTACAGGTGTGAGCCACTGAGCCTGGCCCCTAATAGAAATTTTAAAATGATTTAAAGTATATGGGAGGATGTGGGCAGGTGTGGTGTTGGAGGCTAGGAGTTCGAGACCAGCATGGCCAACATGGTGAAACCCTGTCTCTACTAAAAACACAAAAATTAGCCAGGCGCGGTCGTGGCACATGCCTGTAATTCCAGCTGCTGAGGAGGCTGAGGCAGGAAAACCGCTTGAGCCCAGGAGGTGGAGGCTGCAATGAGCCGAGGTCATGTCGCTGCACTCCAGCGTGGGTGATAGAGACTGTCTTAAAATAAAGAAAGAAAGAAAGAAAACAGGAAGATGCACGTAGATTACATGCAAAGAGCAGGCCATTTTACATAGAGAATTAGAGGGTACACACATTTGGAGTCCTGGGGTGCTGGAACAATCCCCCGTGGATGGACAACCTCGGTTGCCTTTTGTAGACTCTATGCACAGACGATGGATCATCTGTCAGTTTCACTTCCCCTTCCCACCTAGATCCTTTAAATTTCTCCGTCTTCCCGGCTGCCTGGCTGTGGTTTCCAGCGCCGTGTTGATTGGAAGTGGTGGAAGCCGGTGTCTCGGTCTCGTCCCTGACTTCAGGGGAAGCACTGGTGCTCAAGCAGATGTCATCTGCAGCTTTTTGTGAAGGCCATGATGAGGATGAGGAAGTTCTCTTCCATTTTTGGGAGAGTTTTTATCGGGAGTGGCTGTTGCGTTTTGCTCAGTGCGAGCTTCTGCACTGGCTGAGATGATGGTACCGTTTGTCATCTTTGGTCTGTTCAGAGGATGAATTACGTTGATGCTGAATGTTGGACCAACTCTGGATTCCTGGAATCAGTGCCCTTTGGTCATAATTTTAATACACTGTTGGACTGGATTTGCAACAATCTTGCTTAGAGTGAGAACACATGGATACAGGCAGGGGAACAGGGAGAGCCCAGGACAGATAGCTGATGCATGTGAGGCTTAATACCTCCGTGATGGGTTGGTACGTGCAGCAAATCACCCGGCCCACGTTCACCTGCGTAATAAACCTGCACCTTCTGCACATGGATCCCAGGGCTTAAAGTAAAACAAATTTTTTTAAAAAAACTGTTTAGAATGTTTACATCATCGGTGGGCCAGGCACAGTGGCTCACGCCTGTAATCCCCGCACTTTGGGAGGCCAAGGCGGGTGGATCACTTGAGGTCGGGAGTTCAGGACCGGCATGACCAACACAACAGACCCCCGTCTCTACTAAAAAAAAATACAAAAATTAGCTGGGCATGGTGGTGATGAGCACCTGTAATCCCTGCTACTCAGGTGGCTGAGGCAAGAGAATTGTTGAACCCGGGAGGCGGAGGTTGCAGTGAGCTGAGATGGCACCACCGCACTCCAGCCCAGGCAACAAGAGTGAAACTCCATCTCAAAAAAGAATTTTTACATCTGTGCTTATGAGGGATGTGGGTTCATAGCCTCCTTATAATGTTTTTATGTGGTTTTGAAATCGGGGTAGCTCTGGCCTCAGAGGAGAAGTTGAAAGTGTTCCTTTCTTTCCAATGCTGTTGGAAGGGTTTGTGCAGAGCTGATAGACTTCTTTCTTGCCGCTTTGGTAGAATTCACCAGTGAAATCATTTGACCCTGGGGTTTTCTTTGTGGGAAGGTTTTGTTTGTTTTATTTACCATTCAATTCCTGTAACGTATGGGGCCATTCGAGCTATTTCTGCTCGGCCGGATGTTGGATTAGTGCCGTCTCCAAGGCGGCTGTCCGTTTCGTCCCGTGGACCGACTGAAGCTCCTCACGGAGTTCCGCAGTCACCCCGTCATATCTGCAGCGTCCGCAGCGGCGTCGCCTCTCTTGTTTGCAGTCTTGGTCATTTGTGTGTTTTCTCTTTTCCGCCAGCTCGGCTAGGGAAGCACCCATCTTACTGATCTCAAGGACCCAGCCTTTGGTTTTGTTGGCTTTTCTCCAGCTTTCCTTTGGTCATTTCATCAGTGAGTTCCTTTTTTCTGCTGACTTTGGGCTTCATTTGCTCTTCTCTTTCCTTCCTAATTTCTTAAGGTAGAGAGATGGCTGGTTTGAGGCTCTTCCTCTTTTCCAGTGTAGGAGTGGAGTGTCGTGGGCTTTCCCCAGATGCTGCTTTGGCTAAACCACCAGTTCCCTCCTCCCTGAGGCTGTCTCCTCACCCCTGCTGGGGCATCTCCAGCTTCTGTACCTCGGACTGGCCTTGAAAGCCCACCTGGCACCCATCACTGTGCCGTCAGCCAGGAAAAGGAAGCCACGCTCGCATTTCAAACAGAAGGAAGTCAAGGCAGAGAACTGGGTACCCAGGTGCTGGAGACTGGAGAAGGCGGGCACCGAGGCACCCGAGGCTGTGAACACCAGGAAGCAGCTTCCACTCCCGGGGCTGGGGGAGTAGATGAAAGAGGTTGGGCTGCCAGAACCCGGGAGCACAGAGAAAGGAGGGGTTGGCAGAGCCGGTATTGGGGTGCCAAAAGAAGTGGCGGGCAGGAGTGGCTATGGAGGGATGCTAAAGTCAGCAGGCTGGAAGCCCCCCTCAGTGGCTGGGGGGCCGTGAAAAAAGCTGGTGAAGGAACAGAAATCTCTCCTCACCTCCCACCAGTGCCTTCCAGGAAGCCATCTGGCCAAGGAGCCTGAGTGTGCACAATCTCGGCTGCATGTAGCAGTCAGCTAGTGCTGCATAACAAAGCACCCAAAAACCAAGGGCTTAAAACAATAAGTGTTGGATGGATGATAGATGGATAGAGAGATAGATGAGATAGAGATGCGTGTGTGGTGTGTGTGTGTGTGTGCAGGGGTTAGGGTATATACATGTGCTTTCCAGTATTTTCCCCTGAGAAGGTCTACAAAACATGACACCCAGTAGTAATTACCACACCCAATGCCCAGAATGGTTTCTAAATACCATTCTCCAGTGAAAAGAACCAGGACTCCTTAGAGAAGTTGCTGGTGTCTGGGGAAGGAAATTACAAGATAAACCTGGAGCATTTTGTGGTGCCAGGAAATGAGGATGTGCTCAGAAAACAGACGGGGGCAACAGCAGGAGAGCACACCAGAGCCAGTGAGGAGGAACTGCCATGGCCACCGCTGGAACAATGTGAGCAGCAAAATAAAGGTAATATTGGATTCTAACCCAAAGAATAAGATACGTATCTACGAACCCAGAGCGAAGTAAATAATTGCACAAACAAGGAAGAATCGGCTTATTTTTATAGAATTCCAGCGAATTAATGCAGAAGAAGCGAAGTAAATAGAAAATCACCATCAGACACCACAGAATTAGCAGCTGTCCACAGCTAAAGTCAGTAGGCTGCAGCTAGAAAAGAAACAAGTTATTTAGACAAATTCAAAGTATCTTCCCTAAGATACGTGTTAATTACGAAGTAGCAAAATAGTGACTTTGCAGAGTGCAGGCCTGGCAGGCACCACCTGAGCCGAGGCACCAAGGCTAACAGCCACAGCAACGGCACAGGTGACGTCAGACACCCTGATAAGCTACACTAGGAAGAGCGCGTGGCCTCCCCAAATGCTGGCCCACACCTATAATCCCAGCATTTGCGGGGCCTAAGGTGAGAGGACCGCTTGAGGCCCGGAGCTCGAGACCAGCCTAGGCAACCTGGGGAGACCCTGACTCTGCAGAAAATGTTAAACATTAGCTGGGCACCGTGGCGGTTAGACTCTGGGTTCCCAGGGACCTGGGACTCCACCCGTGGGGCTGGACCCCGGTGTGACCTGTGCCGGATGTCCCTGGCTGACATTTGCTTTCTTTATGACTCCCTTCCTTTATTGCGCTGTTATTTAATTAAATGGTGCCCGAGGTGTAAGGAGCAGGATTTTATGGCCTCGGGGTGACCCCGCAGCAAGGCTTGGCCCTTTCCATCTTTACTTTGTGGGCCCGGGGCTACCCCGCCCTCAGCAGTGACGCTGGGGGAGCCCTTGACTCATGTGCCAGGAATTGGGAGGGGTGCCGAAGTCTGCTCAGAGCTGTGGTGCTCATCATGGAGATCAGAGAGTACAGGCCGGTCCGTGGCGGGGGGAGAAGTGTCCCCATCCCCCAGCAGCTCTTCCCCATCCGGCCTCTTCCCTTCTCTTCTGTTCTGGGAGATTCCTGGCATCGTCCTAAACATTCCTGTGGACAGTTCTGTAGACCAACCCTTCTGGTTAGACGACACTTGATGTCTCTGGACCTAAAGCAGTGCACGTGCACGTCCGGAACGCAGAGATGTGCTCGGAAGCTCTGGGGGTCCCCAGGCGGCAGCGTCATTTCAGATGGGGAGGGGCCCGGCTGCTGGGCGCCGTGGCCTGGCGCAGTTGCCCGTCTGTGATGGGTTCTGGACAGCAGCGGCCTTGCTGGTCCTGGGGTGAGCAGTGTTTGTGAATCCCGCAGGCATGGGCCCCATGCGCACGCCTCCGTCCTCCTGGCCTGTGGATTGCTTCACGGTCTCTTTCCCCACACACAATATACTGGGGAAATTAAATATGTGCTGAGAAGGTGATTTTTATTTATTTATTTTGAGACAGGGTCTCACTCTGCTGCCCAGGCAGGAGTGCAGTGGTGCAATCTTGGCTCACGGCAGCCTTGGACTCCTGGGCTCAAGCGATGTTCCTGCCTCAGCCTCCTGAGTACCTAGGACCGCAGGTGTGCACCACCACGCCCGGCTAATTGTTTTAGTTTTTAGAGGCGGGGGTCTCGCTATATTGCCCAGGCTGGTCTTGAACTCCTGGTCTCACGTGGCGTCCCCGCCTCGGCCTCCTGCAGATCCCGAAACTTACCCCATGCTCTCCGTTTTCCTCCCAGAGCCGTGGTTAAGGGCCAGCCCGGCCCAACTGTTGCTCTGCCTCCACTGCTCCTCATGGGAACCCGCATCCCCTTCGCCTCCCACGTCTGAGAGCCACCGCTGGGTCCCGGGGTCCATTCTTCCTGCCTGTGGCTCCCACTGTGGGGTCTTCAGCCCTGAGACAAGGGCCGCCCAGGGTCTGCTCCTCATTCTATCTCCCTCCCTCCTCAGTTTCTCAGTGTGGGGAAGGCCTGTCCTCCGGACCTTCTGTGTGGGTGAGGAGGTCTTAAGCGACAAGCCCGCCATGGCCTCCCAGGCTCCCGAGGCCTTTTCGTCCCTTCTTCCCAGTGACCCAGGCGGGTCTGGGATTTTGAGTTTAACACAGGCCCCTTCTGTCTCTGTTGCAGCCAACGGGGCAGCCTGATGGTTAGTGCCTTCCCTGAACCGCACCCCGAAAGGCAAACTCTTCTTGGTGGGTACCTGCGGCACCCACGTGACCCCCTGGTGGTCCTCCCACGCTCAGTCCCGCATTTCTGTCTGTCTGAGCGGGACGGACATGCCCGCTGTGTGGCTCTTGCCGTGGACTCACCCACGTGGCTCACACTCAGCTCTGCCTCTGGGGCCTGCTGGACTTCAGTCACCTGCCTGGGCCCCGTCAGTGGGGATCAAACCCTTGTTCTTACGCCTGTCCCTGGAAGCTTCACTTTTTTTAAGGAGGTGACAAACGCATCACTTGTTTCTTCATTATTTCTTCCTTTGTTTGTATGCTTAGAAAAGTGCTCTTCCTCGAAAGATCAGTTGACCCCATTTCCTTCTCACTCTTCATTAAGTGATCCTACTTTTTCCTTATTTTTACCGTATAAGCATTTCTCACGTTAAACCTTATTTTTTATTAAACATTGTTTTACTAGACATTATTTTTAAATTTTAAATTATTTTTTTGTGGGGTTTCTGTTTTTTGTTTTATTTTTTTTGCGACAGAGTGTCGGTCTGTCGCCCAGGCTGGAGCGCAGTGGCTCAGTCTCGGCCTCACCGCAACCTCCGCCTCCCCGGTTCAAGCGATTCTCCAGCCTCAGCCTCCTGAGTAGCTGGGACCACAGGCGCGGGCCACGACACTGGGCTAATCTTTGTATTTTTAGGAAAGATGAGGTTTCACCATGCTGGCAGGGCTAGTCTCAAACTCCTGACCTCAAGTGATCCATCCGTCTCCGCCTTTATTTTAATTGTTTTTGAATAGGCAAAGAATAGATCGTGAAAGCAAACCTGCCCCTGCCCGGCCGTCCCAGCTTCCCGTCCCCTGCCCAGAGATGACCACGTGGGCAGGGACAGAGGTGTTGCGGGGGGTTGGCTAAAGCGTCGTTATCTGGGTCACTCGGGAGACCAGGTAAAAATAGTGCTAGAGTTCTTAGAAGGAGGAGGAGAAAAATTAATGCCTTTGGCTGTATGGCAGGGTGGAAGGTCATTGGCTGGGGTCTGGTGAAACCCCTGAGGGGTCGTCACACCCTGTGCCACGTAGGAACCAGAGGTGAACAGCTGCTAGGACTGTGAGGACGAACGGCGACAGGAAAGGGACGTGGAGGAAGCGTGTGTAAGGGTGGCTTCGTCAGCGGAGCCTCCGCCTCAGCTTCGTCGCGCCGGGTCACGTCCGATCTGTGGGACGGCTGAGGGTCGACTTGTGATTCCCGCAGCACCTCCGGACACTGTCTGCCTCGGAGGAGCACGTCGCCTGTGAAGCTGTTGCCGCCGTTGTGAGTGGGAAGATCATGCTGACATTTCAGGTCTCTAGAAATGTACATGATCCACAGAATAAGCCTTGGCCAGCGTGTAAGAAGAGGCAGTTAAAAAATACCGAGGCCCCATTAGCATGAAAATAGCAGACCATTCGGCGTGGTTCATGATCCGAGCCACGGAAGAGAAGGCGGTGAGGTGTCCCACGTGTGGTGCGTGGCCAAAGGCAGCCCTGTAATGACCTGGAGGGTGAGGCGGGTGCCCAGAAGCAAGCCACAGCGTCATCGCGTGAAGCGTTAGGTGGTGTGAGATGGCTAGATTAGCGATTACCCGTCTTCGTCAGCGGGTGCGTGTTGCGGGGACCGGGCATTGGCGTTCTTCTAGCTGAAATGCGACGAGGGTTCTGCGCATCATTCATTCTAGTTATAGTCCACGTGGGAGGAATGGCCTGTACGAGGCTTTTATTCAGTGTCTTTTTGGTTATAGGAGGTCTAGGGCTGATTATTAATGGTGCTGAGGGCTGTGGTGTTGTGTTGAATCTTGCTGGGGCTTCCGTGGGGTTGCTGGTCTTTTCGATTTACTTGGGTGATAACTGAGCATGACGGAGCAGGGATCGCGACTGATTTTAACACGTAGAGAGTAGGGTGGTTTTCGGGGTGAGGGCAGGTTGTTGCGTGAAGATTCCGTGGGTATGGCTGCCCTGTGCAGTCGTGGGTGCCGATTCGTGGTGGTTGCTGGTTGATCGTTATTTGTTAGTATTTATGTCGCGGTTGAAATTACTCGGGATGATAGATTCAATAATTAGGAGTAGGGTTAGAAGGGATGGAATAAAACAGAGAGAGTAGTTTAACTAGGCCTTTCTGAGGAGATACGGTCATGGAGGCCAAAGCCTAGGTTTGTAAAACGGTCTTCGGTGTAGACTTTTCTGGTCAAATTAGGTCTAGGAGAGGTGAAGCCAGATTTTGGCTTCTGAATAGACCTGAGTGGGGGTTGTGCGGTGGATTGTGGCTGAATGAAATCCTGGTACACGGGAGAAGCTGAGTATCTGTAATGGCTGTTTTGGTTTAAGTTATTAGTTACGAGGTTAAGCTCCGTGGCTAGCTCACACTAGGGCCGTGAGCTTCAGGTGAGAGGCGTGGCTGTCGGGGGGTGAAGATACCGCCGACCGTTCGGTGCTTAATTGAGTTAATTAGGAAGAGGTTTTTTTGTTTTCGTTAATAGTAACCAGAGTGTGAGCGACTTGTGTATGGAAATATTTGGTGGCTGCTTCTGTAGAGCGGGTTTTGTTTTTTTTTTTTGAGATGGAGTCTCGCTCTGTCGCCCACGCTGGAGTGCAAGGGCGCAATCTCAGCTCACTACAATCTCTGCTTCTGGATTGAATCAATTCCCCTGCCTCAGCCTCCCGAGTAGCTGGGATTACAGGCGCCCACCACACCTGGCTAATTGTATCTTTAGTAGAGACGGGGTTTCACCATGTTGGCCACGATGGTCTCAAACGCCTGATATCAGGTGATCTGCCCGCCTCAGCCTTCCAAAGTGCTGGGATTACAGGCATAAGCCACTGCGCCTGGCCTATTTTTTAAATTAAGATTGGGATAAGGCCTAGTATATTTATTCCTGGGCCTGTTCAGATGAGAAATCAGAGTGAGCCTAGCATGGGTCATAAGAGTTCCTGTGAAATGGGAGGGAAATAATAAGTTGAGCTAAGGAGTTAATTAGTACAGGAAGGCTGTGGCCAACATATCAGGGTCTGGGCCCGATGCTTATTTAGCTGACCTTCCTCTAGGACGCAGTGTAATAGGTAGCCTGGAGAATTTTGGCTTCTCAGGGGTAGGTTCAACTCCTACTGTCCTAGAAATAAGAGGATTTTAACCTCTGTTGTTTACTCTATGAAAGTAATTCTCTTGTCTGGCATATTTCCGACGTCTGGGGTAGGATGCTGGGAGTTAGGACAGGTGCTGAGACACATCATATGCAGGACACGCCAGTGTCCGTGGGAGGAGGTGTTTTCATAAGAGAGGTATGAGTTGGCCGTAGCGGAATCGAGGGTGTGCCGTTCCAACTCGTGGGAACAGAGTGGTGAAAAGGGGGGTCTTGGTAATGAGGTTTGCGGTATACAGTCCCGGCGAGTATCGTGTGTAGTGTGCCTAGGAAAACAGTAGTGGTTAGGGTGTTTATTATGATAATATTCGTGTATTCTGCTAAACAGAGGGCAAGGCCTGGGCGCAGTGGCTCACTCCTGGCATCCCAGCACTTTGGGAGGCCGAGGTGGGTGGATCACCTGAGGTCAGGAGCTCGAGACCAGCCTGGCCAACATGGAGAAACCCTGTCTCTACTAAAAATACAAAAAATTCACCGGACATGCTGGTGCGCACCTGTAATCCCAGCTACTCAGGAGGCTGAGGCAGAAGAATCACTTGAACCCGGGAGGAGGAGGTTGTGGTGAGCCGAGATCACGCCATTGCACCCCAGCCTCGGTGACAGAGCGAGACTCTATCTCAAAAAAAAGAAGGAGGAGGAGGAGGAGGAGAAGGAGAAGAAGGAAGAAGGAAGAAAGAAGAAGAAGAAGAAGAAGAGGGAAGAAGAAGAAGAAGAAGAAGAAGAAGAAGAAGAAGAAGAAGAAGAAGAAGAAGCAGCAGCAGCAGCAGCAGAAGCAGCAGCAGCAGCAGCAGCAGAGGGCAGATGAGCCGGCGGCGGCGTATTCGACGTTGAAGCCTGAGACTAACTCTGACTCCCCTTCTGCTAGATCAAAGGGGCTCAGTTAGCTTCTGCCAGTGGGGACATAAATCATGTGACCGCTAGGGGCCGTGCGGGCAGGAGCAGTCAGAGGAGTTCTTGCGTTGTGATGAGTGTGTATAAGTTAAATGAGCCGCTGATCGCTAGAACTGATAGGACGGTGGCTGGGGTGACCTCATGTGAAACTGTGAGGGCCACAGCTCGTCCTGCGCCGATGCGTGCGTCATTTGAATTGGATGCTCATCCTGATCACAGAATAGACGGCTGGGCTTGATGTGGCTAGTGTAAATAGGGGGCCTATATTAAAATTGATTAGAGGGTCTGGTATAGGGAGGGGAGCTCTTAAGAGGAGAGTGATGGACAGGCCGGGGCTGGAGCAGTCATAGAAAGAGTAATCGTGGCGGTTGAGGGCCGCGGGGTTTCTTTGGTGAAAAGTTTTATTGCATCAGCGGATGATTGAAGCTGCCCATAGGGACCCACAATGTTGGGTCCTCTGCGTGGTTGTTTATAGACTAAGATTTTTCACTCGATGAGTGTAAGGAACGCAATCACGGTTACCGTGGGAGGACGAGCAGAAGGTCAAGTAAACGCATGTGGTTAAGAAGAGGGGCCGAACCTCTGATGAGGAAGTTTGAAGTTTTATGCAATTGCCGGACGCAGCCATCGTAACAAGCCCTGCTCGTGGGTCGGGTGTGTGATGGTTTGTTAGACGAAATGGTGTCGTCTGTGGAGCGACGGCGCTTTAGGAAGTGGGCCCGTTTCTCTTGTCCTTTTGTACTGGGAGAAATGTTCAGCAGAGAGAAACGGACCTGGATTACTCCAGTCTGAACGCAGATCACGTAGGACTTTAATCGTTGGGCAAACGAACCCTGAGTAGCGGCTGCACCGTGAGGATATCCTGATCCAACGTCAAGGTTGTAAATAAACCCGTTGCCGACATGGACTCTAGAATAGGCATCGCCGTTAACGCCCACAGTGACTTATGCCATTGATGAAAGTATTGGGTCAGCGCGGGCTAGCTCGCTGAGACCAGTGAGGTCTTAGTTCAGGTTGTTCAGAGGTTGGATTACACTCCGAGGTCACCCCCACCAGAACTTTTAACGCAGGGATGGTAGGCTACGGCCTGTAGGCCTGATTGAGATTGTATTTGCAATTTGCTTTAATGAATTAACAGTCCATAGGGTCTTCTTCTCTCACTTGTTTATTCGGCCTCTTCACGGATGGGTCAATTTCACTGATTAGAAGCAGGAGACAGGGGAGCCCTAGTGTGGCCGCTCATCCGAGTCCCGTACAGATCGGCGTTCTCCGTACGATTTTTACAATGATTCTACAAGTCTCACGTTATTTCATGATAAGAAGTCTGTCCCTATGGCCATTGTGGGAAAACAGCATGGAGGTTCCCCCAAAACTAAAAACAGAACCATCACGTGATCCGGCCATGCCACACCGGGCGTGGCTCGTGGAGGCTGCATCAGCACATGGAAGGAACACCGGATCGCTGTGTTTACCACAGCGCTGTCCACACGGCCGGACACAGAACCAGCCTCAGCGTCCCGCAGCCAGGAAATGGCACATCCTCATCAGAGAACAGCTCCTCCACAGAAGAGGGAACTGTGTCATTGGTGCCGACGTGGATGAACTGCAGGGTTTTACAATGAAGGAAGGAAGCCAGGCCCAGAAAGACAGATGCTGCATGATCTCACTCATACGTTCAGCCTAGAAAAGTTGAACTCACAGAAGCAGAGCGGGGACCTGGGGCTGTGGGGGCAGGAACTGGGGAAGGTTGGTCCAAGCTTTCTGTTAGACACCGGGCGTGGTGGCTCAGCCTGTAATCCCAGCACTGCGGGAGGCCAAGGCGGGTGGATCACCTGAGGTCGGGAGTTTGAGACCAGCCTGACAGACATGGTGAAACCTCGTCTCTACTAAAAATACAAAAATCAGCTCGGTGTGGTGGCTGGCGCCTGTAATCCCAGCTACTCGGGAGACTGAGGCACGAGAATTGCTTGAACCCGGAAGGTGGAGTTGCAGTGAGCCGAGATCGCCCCACTGCACTCCAGCCTGGGAGACAAGAGCCAGACTCCAACTCAAAAAAAAATCCATTAGACAAGAGGAATGAGTTCGAGAGGCGCTCTGCACAGCGTGGCGACTGCGGCTGGTAACACCACCTTCTGTCCTCGAAAATCATTAAGGGGAGAAAAGAAAATCATTGGGGGTAGATTGTGAGTGTTCTCACCGCAAAAAAACGGTAAGTATGTGACGTGATCTGTGGTTCGACCCAGTCATTCCCCAACGCCACGCTGGACGTGACAAATGTGTACAGTAAAAGAAAAAACACGTTTGTAAAACTAAGCACTGTTCCGTGTGGGCTCTGCCGGTCGCCTGCTCTCAGCTCTGGTCCTGGCTGGACTCTGGGTCCAGCCCAATCTCTGCGGCGATCGGCATCCCCTTGGCTGCCGGGGTCCCCGGCCCCGCCCGCCGGACGGCAAGCTCACATTCTCTGTCGATCCTGTGGGAAGACAGGCCCCTGGAACAGTCCCGACACTGAACTCTGCGCGGCCAGCACCACGACTCAGGTGGGAGGCTCCTCCCCGAGGAAGCAGGAGGACCTCAAAGCTGCAGGACCAGCCGCTGTGTGAGCAGGCCATCGGCGCCTCGGGGACGGTGGTGTGACTCCCACCCGTCATTCCTGGATACCATCGCCACGGAGAAGCGGCACCAGGCCTGGATTGCGAGCACCTGGTCCGTTCTGCAGGGCGACACCCATCCTTTCCAGAGGTCCCCCGGCTGGCACCATAGCTGGTCATCGGGGGCTGTCCCACACTCTGTCAGACCCACTGTCCCGGGAGCCCGGCCTGAAGCATGGGATCAGTCCTGCGTGGGAGGTGCGTTGGTCGGGGCGTGTTGGAGAGTGAGAGGCTGTTGAGTCTGTGGGCGAAGCCACGGGCAGGAATGGCAAGTCCACGTTCAGAAAACCAGGAGGGCCTCCACGACGGGTGATGCCTCTTCCTGTCCTGTCTGTGGAGGGTGCTGCGGCAGATAAGGACCTGTCCCTGGGGAATGGCATCAGGAGGGGCTGGGGTGGGGTGTCATCCCTGGGGTCAGCAGGGCACTTGTGCTGCTGGGCCGGGCAGAGCCCGCATCCCACACACGCCGGCTTCCTCTGGGCACCGTGGGTCCTGCCTGGCCCGGCCGCCGAGGGACCACGGGCACTGACCCTGTTGCCGTGTGAACACACCGTGGGCTGCACAGCTGCTTCCTGCCTTCTTCGACTCTCCACGTCTTTCATGGTCTTGATGCCTCTGAGACGCGCTGGGCAGGTGTGTGCAGAACGTCCCCTTGTGAGGGTTTGTGGGACGTTTTCCTAGGATTGAGATTGGGGCTGTGCATTTTTGACCAGGGTGCTGCAGAAGTCACATGCTCCTCTTGATTTTTATTTTTATGTTATAGAGACAGGGTCTCCCTCTGTGGCCCAGGCTGGAGTGTCGTGGTACCGCCGTGGCTCACAGCAGCCTCAACCTCCCAGGCTCATGCAATCCTCCCACCTCAGCCTCCAGCCTCAGCCTGGAGTGGGGACAGGATGACGAGAGCTCACCTGCGTCCCAGCAGATCTCTGGGCCACACTCTGGCCGTGGCTCAGACACGGACACCTTGGGCCCCAGGGGAAGCCTCAGCTGCATTCTGGGCTCCCTTCTAGGGACAGAGTCAGAGGACACCAAGACCCCTCTGCAGGTCCCCTTGAGCAGGTGTGGCTCAGACCCCTTCGGCCTCTAACCAGACAGGAGCCAGGGCCTGAGGGTCCCCACAGGAAGGTGAGGGGTGACTAGTGAGGCCCAGGATCCTGGGGTGGGGGCATCTAAAGGGGATGCAAGTGGCACCTGGTTTCGGAGCACTCGCTGATCCACCTGGGGCACCCCGGATTGACCCTGGCCCTTCTTTCCCTGGGAACAGCGTCAGGAAGGAAAGGAGCTGCCCAGTTGGCCCACATGGGATCCAAGCACACGGGATCCAAGCACACGGGATCCGAGCACACGGGATCCGAGCACACGCGGGATCCGAGCACACGGGATCCAAGCACACACGAGATCCGAGCACACGCGGGATCCGAGCACACACGGGATCCGAGCACACATGGGATCCGAGCACATGGGAGCACAGTGAAGAAGCCAAGCCACGTCTCAAGCTCGTTATGAAGATCATTTAGGGCCATAGTCTCCCCTGAAAGGATCCAGGGAAGCTCCGGGACCCATGGGCCATGTGTGAGAGCGGCTGAGACAATCCATCACAGGAGAGGATGATTAGTGTCAGCAGGTGAAGGTCAGTGCCTGGGTGGGGACTTCGCCCTGGAGCAGCCAGGTGGGAGCTGGAGGGAACTCGGTCAGCACCACCACCCTCAGCCCCTTCGGAGCAGAAATGGATGCAAGAGGCCACTCCAGCCTTTCCTGTCAATGTCCTCAGCCCAAGATGGGGCTGGCCCTGGAGGAGACTCGCCTGGCCCCGTCCCGGGGGGAGTCGCTGTCCGACAGGCCCCTGCACCTGTTCCCTGCCTTTCTGGGGCCTCAGTTTCCCTGCCTGGTCCCTGGCGGCCTCTCAGGGCCTGCAGCCTGCTGCTGGGTGGAGCTGGTGGGGGGAGGGGGTGGGGGAACAGCAGGTGCAGCCCCCAGGCTTGCCAAGGAGCGCACGGGCGACGCAGCAGCTCCTTCAAGGAACAAACAAAGGCCACAGTTCCTCGGAAGGGCTGACAGCTGTGGGCCAGAGCAGGGGAAAGTCCACCGGGAGCCTCGGCCGCCCACCCCGCAGCCTCGCCCTGACCGCGTTTATGGCCAGATCCTGTTGCGGGCGCACGTCCAGCTCCACCGCCCTACCTCCTGCTGGCATCTTCCGGGAACGGCAGCGACAGCGGGAACCTGGGAATCCGGGAGCCGGGAAACGGCCGGGAACGGCATTGGTTCCCAGAGGTGGAGGAAATGGGCAGCTGTCCCACTGCCCAGATCACAGGACTGCAGTGGTGCCATCAAGAGTTTTAGGTGACGTCCCCTGCTCCCCAGACTCAGCCCTCCCAGAGTCCAGGGTTCCCAGGCTGCCCTCTGGCCCCTGGGGATGTGCCTGGGAGGATGAATGGGGCTGGAGGGTGCTGGGCCCGGTGCCCATGAGTCTGTCCCTCCGTTCTTCAGGGGGCAGCTTCCCAGGGCCCCCACTGCCTCCCCGAGCCCCAGGGGAGGGTGGGTATGGGTAGGGCCAGGAGGATGCTTGCCAGGAGGCGTTCGGGTAGGAAGGTTAGGGTGAGGCTGGCCGGTAGGGATTAGGGCTTAGGGTGCAGGGCTGGTCTAGGGTTAAAGTGTCGGGCCAAGGGCTTGGGTGGGGGCTTGGGATGAATTTAGCATGGGGCAGGCTGGGGTGAGGATAATTTGGGGTGAGATGTTAGGGTCAGGACCCTGGGACCACGCTGGGTCTGATGCATTCAAGGGCGATTTGTCAGCCATCAAACGGGGCAAGACACACCACCTGGGCGAGCGGGGCCTCGCAGCCCTGCACCTGCACCCGGGGCCCCTCCTCTGCCCACAGGGCCTCCCCTGGTCAGCTGGGAGGGCTCTGCAGGCTGCCTCCTGTCCCTAAGTGGACGCAGTCCGTGGATCCTTCCTCCAGGGCTGGCCACACCCAGCTGACCGCTCCCCTCTGGGCCCAGGCAGTCACCAAGGGGGCCAGCTGTCCTCAGGCCACTCAGCCACACAGGCCTGGGCCTCAGTCCACAGTGTCCAGGTAACCTGCCCTGGGCCTGCCCAGGTGGTGCCTGGTGTGCAGAGGATGGGAGGGCGGCTAGACCCCCACCCCCCTGCTGGCAAGCCCCCTCTCCGGCCCAGATAAGGTCCTGGGGAAGTCATTTCCACCAGGCCCAGCTTCAGGAGGGGCTGCGGTGTCCACACCCATCTCCCCCTGCAGGCACCAGGGGAGGCCCCCAAACAGCTGTGGAAGCTGCAGGAAAGAGGGGAGGAGAGGGCAGGATGTGGAGGAGGGAGGAGCTGGCTAGGCGGGCCCCCGCCAGGGTTGCAGGCTCCTGTGGATGCTGGGGACCCCGGGTCTTCCCTGGCCCTTCCCAGCTGGCCGCTGCTGATGGACGATTCCATGGCTCACTCCAGCATCTCCGTGCCCCAGGAGACAGTGACTTCCTGGCCCCAGCCTGTGCCCTCTGTGGCCATCAAGAGCCCCACCAGGCCTGTGGTCACAGGCGGGGCCAGGGCAGGGAGGAGGCCCTGAACACAGCAAGGGGGTCCACAGCAGGGGAGGCGCCAGCGTCCAGGCACCCGTGTCCAGGCTGGTGTCACCTCCGACATGGACAGGGCGTCAGGCCTGGGGCACAGGTGCCAGGGGGCGGCAGGGACAGGGAGGAGGGGCGAAACCCCTGCAGCAGGGCAGTCTGTGACCACACAGCCCCATGGGGACAGTGGCTCGCAGGGACCACAGCCCAGGGCAGCCTCAGCCCCAGCCCACCCCAGCAGCCGCAGCGGCAACTGCCGTGGCCACCAACATGCTCATCTAGACCACCACCTGCACGAGGCCCTTTGTGGCCAGCCCTCCCGTCACCCACAGCCCCATCCTGCTGATGATTGGGCAGAAGGCAGCAGGAAAGCCAGGGCCCGGGGCTGGAGCCTGGCTGGGTCCCCCAGGTGGGAAAGGCCTGGTCTCACCCCCAGAGTGGCCCACCCTGTCCCACAGCCAGGAGGTCAATGCCAGTCTCCCAAGGAGTGAGCACAGGGGAGAGAACTCTCCATGGGGGCCAGGGGCTGGGGGTGTCTGGAACCTCCTTATGGGGAGGGAACTCTCCATGGGGACGAGGGGCTGGGGTATCTGGGACCCCCATATGGGGAGGGAACTCTCCATGGGGGCCAGGGGCTGGGGGTCACAAGAAGCTGGTAGAGCTGTGGCCATGGCATGGGGGCAGGTGCCCCAGGACGGGGAAGGGAGGGCGTGGCCTTGGGTGCTAGCAGCCCCCCACTGGCGCTCGGGCTGTGTGAGGGCACATTTTGGGCCTGGGGCCTATGCCGTCGTGGCCAGGAGCACCTTGAGAAGCCAAGAGGGCCGTCCAGGGTGAGGCAGAGGAGGGCAGGGCAGGGACAATCGGCCCAGACGCCATTCTGCCCCTCAGACACCCCCAGACTCGCCTGGGGCAGCGTAAGTATGCAGAGTCCTTAGCTCAAGGCCCTAAATTAGGCACCTGGGGACCTGCCTATCTGGCTGAGACCCCTGCCTCTCTGTGCAGAATCCTGATGCCCCCTGGCAGGCCCCGGGCTCCAGCAGAAGCTGGTGGCAGACCCCGAACCCCTCTCCTGGGGCCACACAGAAGGCGGGCCAAGCACGACAGATACGGGGCCTGTGGACACAGCGGCTGTGTCGCTGCCCCAGGACCAGGGTCGGGGCTGGGAGCGGAGGACCCCAGGGCAGTGACGGGAGACACAGACGGGCCTGCGCTGAGATGGTGTCTGGGTGGGAGTCCAGGGCAGGCGCCTGACTTCTCAGGTGCTGAGGGAGCCCCGGCCAGAGTCCCTGCTGAGCTGAGTCTCCAGACCGTGGTGCTCCCAGCATCCTGGCCAGGCCTTGTGGCTGCAGGGGGACAGACATCAGGCCCGGCTTTCCGCTGGGGCCACCTCTCCACAGGGGCCAGGGCCCCGCCGCTTCTGAAAATGAGCAGGAAAGGGGGGCTCGGTGCAGCCTCAGGGCCTTGGGGACGCTCGGGATCCTTGGGTTGTACAAGCTCCCAAAATGCAGAGGGAGAGCCGGGCAGCGGGGCCAGGGTTGCGGGCCCCATGTCTCCTCCACGTCTGCCCGGTGCCGTCCACCTGGGGGAGCCGAGGCTCCTCAGCCTCAACCTGACACCCCCAGCCCCAGGCGCTCGGAGCCACGTCTGCCTTCCCAGGCTCCCTGGCAGCCGCCGCTTCCTTGCCCAGCCCAAGCCGGCTGCAGCCGGACTATGGCCGGTGTGGTGCTGTGGAAGGTTCCAGAGGGCCATGATGCCACAGTCTGCCAGCAGGTGGCGCCCGGTGTCTACACGGCAGCCCGGAGGAGGGTTGGGCGAGGCGTGTGCTCAGAGCCTGCGGCCCAGGCGTGTTCCCGCGTGTGCCTGCGTGTGGGCGAGTCCACGTCCCCAGGGGCTCTCAGCCATCGTGGGGGGCACAGGCGGCCAGGCCCAAGCACTCCGGCCCCATGGATGGGAAGCTCCAGGACAGACAGCACTGAATGGGAGAGAAGCCGGGCAGGTGGAGCCGGGGCAAGCGTGAGGGTGACCCCACTAAGTGGAGCAGAGATGATCTGAGCCCCACAGGGCCCGGCGACACCTGAGTAACGGGAGAAGCCGTGTGAGCCGGAGCGTGAGCCATGCAGGGGCACGACAGCGGGGCAGGCAGCTCGGGCCCTGTCCACACGGCTGTGGGCGTGGCCCTGTCCACACGGCTGTGGGCGTGGCTGAGCCACCACTCACCCCTCTCTCTCATGCACCCTGCAGTGGGCGTGGGACCACTGGCCCCTCATTTCTTGGTCCCGCTGGGCCCACCTCCTGCCTGGCCCTCCCGGAGACTGACCTGCAGCCTCCACTGCCTCAAACCACAGGGGTTTCCAGTCCCTGCCTTTGTCCCCGTACGTGGGGACTTGGGTGGCACCTGTGGGCTTAGGCACCACGTGAGGCCCGGGACACTGGAGGCTGAGGCATGTTGGGGTGGGGAGGCTCCAGTCGGCCCAAGGGCATCCAGCCTCTCCACTCCTTCCCTGGTGACCTTGGGCAGGCCTCAGTCTCCTCATCGACGTGGGCACAGGAGCCGTCTCACCTGCAGTAAATCCAGTGACAACAGAAGCACACACTAGGACCCGCCAGCTGCAAGGATCGCACCGGGGGACGCCCGGTCCCCAGCTGGCCCAGCTCTGTTGTGGCCTGGACCCTCCCTGCCTGGGCAGCTCTGACCCAGAGAGAGGGATGGTGGCCGGGGCCACCCTAGAGGCCTGTCCTGCTGCTGCTCCCTGTCTCAGAGCCGGGGTACCCTGAGATTCGCCCTGACAGGCATCAGGAAGGCAGAGTGCCTGGTGGCCTCCTTCCCATGGGGGTCTGGGGAGGGTCCGGGCCGGCTCCTTTGACAGCCTGCCTGGGTCCCACCTCAGGCCTGGAGGAAGGTGGAGGAGTCCACACCGTGGCTGACCCCGGGGACTGGGGACACGTGGGCACCAGGACACGTGAGGCCCGTGGGGGCCGGGGAAGTCTGCAGAATCCCCACTCACTGCTCTGGGGTGGGAGAGATGGGACCTGCATGTTCCCTGCGTGGGGCCAGCCTGTGGACACGCCTCTCCTGCTGTCCAGAGAGAGCCCCAGATGCCCCCATTCTCCTGCAGAAGGGGACGTCCGTGCTGGGGAGCCTGTGGCTGCAGCCAGTTGTGGTGGCTCCCAGAAGATTCCAGGCCCCACCCAGCCAGAACCCCAGAGCTGGGCCTGGGGCCACAGGGCATGGTGCAGCTCTGCCCACGCGGGGACAGACAGCTGCCCACGGCCACGGGCCCAGCTTTGAGGAAGTGACAGAACTCTTGCGCCAGCAGATTCAAACGCTGCCAAGCGGAAGAGTCAGCACAATCTCTCAAGGAGCAGCTGGCTCAGGACCAGCCGGCGCTGGGGTGGTGTGGGGGCCACTTGGGAGCTGTGCCTGGTGCCCGTCCCTGGCTCCCAACCCGGGACCCCAGCAGTGTCTTGCACAGCTGCCCAGACGCGCAAAGTGCCAGAGCCCGGCTCGTGGCAGTGTCAGCAGTCACGACGGTTACTGCCATCATCATCACTGTGATTATTGTATCCGCACCGGGAAACTCACCTGCGTTCTGCAGGCTGTGGGTAATGCCAGGGAGCAGAGGGCTGGGGGCTGATGTGGCCCAGCAAGGCCCAGGCTTGGCGGGGGGGAGGCGCCACATTCACCCCAGGGAGGCCAAGACCCAGCAGCAGAAGGTGAGCAGGGGCAGCGGGGAGACACCCTGACCCCAGGGTGACCGGGTTTTATTTAGTGACCATGTGCCCCTCTTACTTTTTCAAAGTATCAAGATTCCAGCTCATCAAGGACTAGCATTTTTAGCAAAGAGAGTAGCAAAGGCCGGATTTAGCAACTAAAAGGCTCCAGGAAATGTGGGGAACAACAGCTGGACGTCAGGCAAGGAAGAGTCCCAGGGACACAGCGGGTCGGTCCGTCGCTGCTGCCGGGAACGCCACCGGCCGGGTGCGTAAAAGCGGCAGACGCAGCTCGGGGCATGGGAACTCAGCCAAGGCTCTGGCGGTTCAGTGTCTGGTGGGCCCTCCCTGTGGCATCTTCTCGCTGGGTCACCTCCCTCTTTGGTGGAAGAGGTGGGAGAGCTCTCGGAAGCCGTTTTTTCACTTTTTTTTTTTTTTTTTTTGAGACAGAGTCTCGGTCTGTTGCCCAGGCTGGAGGGCAGGGGCACAATCTGGGCTCACTGCAACCTCCGCCTCCCGAGTTTAAGCAATTCTCCTGCCTCAGCCTCCCAAGTAGCTGGGATTACAGGTGCTCACCCTCACACCCAGCTAATTTTTGTATTTTTAGTAGAGATGGGGTTTCACCATGTTGGCCACGCTGGTCTCAAACTCCTGACCTCAAGTGACCACCTCAGCCTCCCAAAATGCTGGGATTACAGGCGTGAGCCACCGCGCCCAGCCTCTGGGGCGTCTTTGGTCAGGGCACTAACCCGGTTCATGAGGGCTCTGCCACTTCTGCCACCTCCCAATACCGTCACTTTGGGCACCAGGATTTCAACATAAGAGTGGAGCGGGGAGAAGACACAGACGTTCAGTCCATGGCAGGCAGGAAACACACAAGGGGAGCCCTAAAACTGCCCAGGTCACCTCCAGGGAGCCCTAAAACTGCCCAGGTCACCTCCGGGGAGCCCCAAAACTGCCCCGGTCACTGCTGTGAGGGTTTCCAGGACAAGAGGCCGGAAAGGGGAACTCAGGAAGAGCTCAGCTGAGAGGCAGGGAAACCAGGGCAGCTAGAGTACCCAGGAAACTGGCAGGGAGAGAGCTGCCCAGAGCAAAGCCTGGGGACCTGCAGAAGGTCCGTCTTGAGCAGCAGAGAACCGGCTCAGCACGTGCCTGGGAGGAGACCACCAAAGGCTTCAAGGAACCCCCTGAGGGGTTTGAAGGAAGAGCAGGTGGAGCCCACACAGCTGGGAAAAGCACTGCTCCCGCCAGCGATGCCGAGAAACCTCGCCACTCAGAGTTCACGGGCAGCGGGCAGAGCGCCCCTCGGGGTCTTGCCTCTGTGGTGGGGACGATCCCACCCCCAAGTCACACAAGGCCCAGGAGGCCCAGACTGTCTCCAATCCCTTAATTTTGCCCCAGAACAAAGCTCCGGGGCACAAAAATATCCAGCAGCCCACAAGGTAAAATTCACAAAGTCCAGCATCCCGTCAGGGAGTGCCAGGCAGGTGAAGACGGGGATAATTCCACCCATATCGGGAGAAAAAGCAACTCATCAAAACCATGAAATCAACACAGATGTTGGAACTAGCAAAGACTTTAAAACAGGTGTTATGATCATATTTCATGTCACCAAAATGCTACGCTAAAAATTGAACGTATTTAGTAAAAGACATGAAACTAAAAAGATCCAAATTAAACCTCTGAAGTTGAAAACGACAATGTACGTGATGAAAACACGCTGGACGTGACTGAGACAGATGAGGCGCTGCAGAGGAGGAGACAGTGAACTCAAAGCCGTCGTCATAGACACACAGGAAGACAAAGGAGCCCAGAAAATAAACAGCTCAGGAGTGAACAGCAGGTGGGAAACTTGGAGCAGGCTGACAGGTCTGGAAACGGAGTCCACGAAGGAAGAGAGAGGGACAGGAAAGATCGAAGAAATCATGGCCAAAATTTGTTCAAATCTTGACCAGGCGCGGTGAAACCTTGGCCAGGGACGGTGGCTCACACCTGTAATCCCAGCACTTTGGGAGGCCGCGGTGGGCAGATCGCCTGAGGTCAGAAGTTCCAAACCAACCTGGCCAACATGATGAAACACTATCTCTACAAAAAATAAAAATATCAGCTGGGCGTGATGGCACACACCTGTGATCCCGGCTACTCAGGAGGCTGAGGTGGGTTGGAGGCTGCAGTGAGCCGAGATCACACCACTGCACTCCAGCCTGGGCGACAAAGTGAGACTCCATCTCAAAAAAAAAAAGAAAAAGAAGGAAAGAAATATGTATCTACACGATGGAATAATGCATTCGAACAGTAATTGTATGGGTAAATATGGAAGTATTTTACTATTTAAACCTCTTTAAAAAATAGTTAAACAAAAAAATAATAATTAAACAAAAATAATAACAATGTAGTGTGTTGTGAATTGTGTGTAGAAGTAAAATGTATGACATGACATTTTTTTTTCGATGAAGTCTCTGTCACCCAGGCCGGAGTGCAATGGTGCGATCTCAGCTCACTGCAAACTCCACCTCCCAGATTCAAGTGATTCTCCTGCCTCAGCCTCCAGAGTAGCTGGGATTACAGGTGCCCACCACCACACCTAGCTAATTTTTATATCTTTTGTAAAGTCAGGGTTTCACCCTTTTGGCCAGGCTGATTTTGAACTCCTGATCTCAGGTGATCACTTTGCTTCAGCCTCTCAAAGTGCTGGGATTACAGGCATGAGCCACTGTACCAGCCTGGAAGGTTCTTATTCTATATGTGAAGTGTGATACTATCTTTGGAAGGTAAACTATTACAAGTTGGAGATGTACTATCAACTCTAAAGCAACTACTAAAATAACTTAAAATTATGGTAAATAAGCAAACAAAGGGATAAAATTGAACCATGGAAAAATAGTCAATCCAAAAAAAGGCAGAAAAGCAAAAAGGAAAGACAAAGAACAAATGGAAGAAACAGAAAACAGGTGGTAAGACAGTAGATTTTAACCTGGCTGCATCAATATTACACTAAATGTAATAGTCTAAACACCCCCAATAAAAAGATGTGGATTGTCAGACTAGAATAAAAAGCAAGATCACTATAAGCTGCCCAAAGAAACTCACTGTACACAGAATGCATCATCAGTTATTGAGAGTAAAAAAGAACAGAAAAAAACAAACCATGCTAACACAGAAAGAAAGATCAAGTGGCAATATGCATATTGAGGTGGGTTTCAGAGCAAGGAACATGACTGGCAATAAACAAGGTCATTTCATAATGAAAAAATGTTCATGGCCTTGGATTAAGCAAAGATTTCTTAGCTACAACACTAAAAGCATGATGCATAAAATAAAAATTAATAAATTAGCCTTTGTCAAAATTAAGAATTTTTGCTGGTCAAGGTGGCTCATGCCTGTAATCCCAGCAATTCGGGAGGCCGAAGTGGATGGATCACCTAAGGTCAGGAGTTTGCAACCAGCTTGACCATCATGGTGAAATACCATCTCTACTAAAAATACAAAAATTAGCTAGTCGTGGCAGCATGTGCCTGTAATCCCAACTACTCAGGAAGCTAAGGCAGGAGAATCGCTTGAACCTGGAAGGTGGAGATTGCAGTGAGCCGAGATGGTGCCACTGCAGTAAAGCCTGGGTGACAGAGGGAGACTCTGTCTCAAAAAATAAAGAACGAAAGAACGAACTTTGGCTCTTTTGAACAGAAGTTTTGACACTTAATAGCATCTTCTGACACAATTAAGAGAATAAAAAGATAAGCCACAGACTGGGAGAAAAGTCTTTGCCAAGTACGTGTTTAGTAAAGGACTCCAATGCCGAATATACAAAGAACTCTCAAAACTAAAACAAGCCAGTGTGAAAGGGGATGACAGAACCCTTGAAGACACTTCACCAAAGAAGATACACGGATGGCAAATAAGCACACGAAAAGATGCTCAACGTCATCAGTCATTAGAAAAATTCAGGTTAAAGCCACGGTAAGATCCACTGCATGCCTGTCAGAGTGGCTAAAAGGGGACCACGCCGAGCACAGGAGGATGAGGAGGTGGCGGAACTCCCATCATGGTGGGAGGCAGAATGGCACAGCCATGCCAGAAAACAGCCTGGCAGTTTCTGAAAAATTCAGACGCCAACCGTATGCTCCAGACACTCCACACCTGAGAACTGGCAGCACACATTCCTCTGAGACGTGGACACACGTGGTCTAATGACTTTGTTTGTAATCGCCCAAACTGGACATGTGAATGAACGGACCACGGAACTTTCGCCACCGATGGACATGTGGGTCGTTTCCAGTTTGGGGTTGTTAGAAACAGCTCCTGGGAGCATGTGTGCAGGCAGCTGCCTCGGGCCCTGGCCGTGCCTCTGGGAGTTGGTGGCATCAGGACTGAAGGCCGCTGCCCACCACAGCCAGGGTGCACCTTGGCCGCCGGTCATGAACCAGGCTTCATGGGTAAGTTGGGGGTGCTCCTCGGCCACCCTGCAGTGCTCCCATCTCGGGGAGGGCTGGGGCCTGGGGGGCCCCTGGGGAGCTGCAGACACAGTGGATGGTGGACATGGGCTGCCCTGATGACCAGCCTCAGCTGCAATCAGCCCTGACACCGGCTGGGAGGGCCTGAGCCTCTGGCTCCGCAGGCCACCTTCTGTGGCACCCGGGATTCTGCCAGGCCTGCATGCTCTGGGCCCCCCAATTCCTGATGCTGCAGCCCACATGCACAGGGCCTCTCCTGGGCCATGCAGCACTCACAGCCGCAGGCAGCAGAGCAGGCCAAGGCCCCTGTGCTGTACCTGTTGTGAGTGGGTGGGAAACCCACCTGTGCCGTCTGGGCTCCACTGCACTTCCCCTGAGCAGCCCGAAGGGCCAGCCGTTGTGAGCCTGGGTGCTTTTTGGCTCTCCACAGGCCACACCAGCCATGCCAGTGTCCCCCGGGACCCCCCAGGCGGGACCCTCCCCGTCAGCCCCCCGCCTGTGCCTCCATGGCTGCCCCCTCTGCACCTCCACTGCCTGGGACGGCCCTGGACGTGATTCTTGAGAGACTCGGGTCTGGCTGTTACACCTGGGGCTTTTCTGGTGAAAAAAACAAATTCTCCAAATTCTCCACAGGATCTGTGGCGGCACTGCCATTGCCGGCAGAGGCTTCTCTGCCAGGGCACCTGCAGACTCAGCCAGCACACGGCACCACCGGCCCCAGGCTGACTCAGGGTCCCTTCTCCGCCCCCAGCTCTTCGTCCTCAGTTTACCCTCCGAGCTGACTCTGGGCCAGGACGCCCTCCAGCCTGGTCTCCAACACCTCCCGGTGAACTAGCCCCACCCCCACCCGGTCCTGCTCCTCACCTGGGGGTCCTGGCAGCCGTTCATCTCGCCCGTGCTGTGAGCTGCACCTGCCCTCAGAGGCCATTTGGCTTGTGCCTCTGGGGCCCCGCCTGGCTCCCCAAAGGGACCCCCTCAAACGTCACCCCCGTGATAGGGATGGGAATTCCAGGAGAGAGGTGGCCTCAGCTCCAGCCTGACCTCCACCCCCACGTCACCAGCAGCCTGCAGTCCCCCCCACTCCTCGAAGCCCCTCACCAGCCGCCCCTGGAGCAAGCCCCTGCTAACTAACTCCCCATCCAGCACACTCACTGACGGCAAAAGGCACTGATAACCCCCGGCCCCGGCAGTGTGGGGCTGCCAGCTCGGGGCAGCCAGGGGGCCCGGGCCCTACATCCTTATCTGTTTGCACTTCACTCCACATCCGCTGGTTACTGGCTCCAGCACCCGGGCGGGGCAGGCGGCTGGACACCGGCCGTCCCTGCTGCCTCTCCCCGTGGGTGCTCAGACTAGGGCGCCTTGGGTTCAGGCCCAGAGTTGGCACTGCGCCGACATCTCCCCCCGGACATGGGAGGTGCAGCCCGGCCCTCGGGACCCCGGTCTTCCCCTCGGGGCTTGGGGTGCACAGCCACCCGCTCTGATGGCCTGCCCAGGGCCCCATGGCGGGGGGTGCAACTCAGGATGGGTCTGATGGCCCTGCTCCTCCTGGGGAGCAGCCAGGGCTCTGCACCCTCTCCTGTGACACTCAGCCACCTCCCGTGGGTGGGAACAGGGGTGAGGAGGAGTCATTTGGGGTGCCCATTGGGGAGGTGGCTCTACCGCCTACCGTGGGGCTCAGAGGTACCAGAGTCAGGCGTGAGCCTCTCCTGGGTGCCTGCCCAAGGCTACTGGCCGGCAATACGCCCCCCAGGAGGTGGGGGTCTCGCCCCAGCTAAGCTCCCACCTGGAGGGAGGGGTGGCCGGGCCAGGACCACTCCTATGGGGCTGCCCCCAGTGGCCCCAGCACCCCGTACCCCTCCTTGTCCCAGGCTGAAATGCGCCTGCTCCTGATTCCCGCACTGGGCATGAGTGGACTAAAAGACCCGGGGCCCTCTCGGGAGGAGGCAGGCGGCGAGCTCCCCTCCCGGCACGTGAGGCTGCTGGCCAGGCAGTGCTCCCCCCTGGCCACTGCTCAGCCCGCCCTGGATGGGGCCAGCCTGGTATCCCAGCCATCTCCAGTCCAGAGGCTACCGGCTCCTCCCACAGCCAGACGAGACCATCTGTCCACTGGAGGCCACACAGTGCTGCGGGCAGCACAGGGCCGGGGTGGGGCTGTGTGCACCTGAGTGTCCCACTCCCACAGGGGTCCCAGGGAGATGGGGGAACAATGTCCCCAAATCCCAGCCCAGGCCCCAACCAGTCAAGGCTGAAGGTGCAGACCTATGGGTGCCTGGGGCACCTGGCCCTCTGAGCATCACTGGACAGGGGCTCGGGGTCTCAGTGAGGGGGGGCGGGCTGGGGCTTCGGGATCTCAGTGAGGGGGCGGGCTGGGGCTTCGGGATCTCAGTGAGGGGG
>NW_022437152.1:256109-262352 GCF_009761245.1 Sapajus apella | reverse complement strand
ATCTCAGTGAGGGGGCGGGCTGGGGCTTCGGGATCTCAGTGAGGGGGTGGGCTGCTGGTCGCCCGGGTGAGCTGTAAGCCCCTCCTGGGCTTGCACTGCCCTCCCCATGCCCTGGGAAGTCCCTCACCTGTGACTGGCAGCTGGTTCCGTTTCTACCTCTGGCAGGGTGGACCTGGCAGCTGGGGGGTCTGCAAGGCTGGTGGAGAAACAGGAGTTGGCGGGGTGGGGGGACAGAGGCCAGAGGTCAGGGAGTATTGCAGCCAGGCAGGGCCTCCCCTGGGTGCTGGACAGAAAGAGGGGCACTCTCCTCACACCCACAGCTGCAGGGTGGGGGCCCCAGGGCCAGATTCAGTGGGGGTGGCTGCAGGCAGGGGCTGGACCGGGAGCGACAGCTTTTCAACATGCTCGTGGGGGCAAAGCCACAGGGGACCTACAAGCTGGCCATGGCGGCGTCACTAGTGATGATCAGGGACTGGGGAGCAGGGAGGGGACCCAGGGCCGGCCCCACCCCAGCCACACAGGGCCTTGGAGGAAGGGTGGGGCAGGTGACCTCCTGCAGGCCTAACGCCCCTTCCCTGCCGTCCCCTGCCCCCACCCCTTGGGGGACCTTGCATCCAGCCACCCTGTCTCCAGGGTCTCGGGGTCCCCACCCCCTCCCCCAGCAGTGGGCTCTAGGACCTGGCCCAGGGTCAGCGCCTCCCAAGACACCAGGTGTCCGGATCAACAGGAGGCCATGACTTGCCCCTCACCCTCACACCTGGACACCGGCTGCCACACCAAGCTCCCCCAGCCGGCACTGGGCCTGCGCCTCGGATGGGAGGTGGCAGCTCTCCAACCCGGGGCATTCTCACTCCCGGTTTGAAACCTTTCCCAAACACTCCCCAAAGCCACCGTTTTTCAGTCCTTTGATCTGATGGGGACCAGCTGCCAAGCCTCAGGGGGTGACACCCAACCTATTCTCCTCCCGGGGACGTCACACCTGACCACAGGGCCAGTGGGGCAGGGGCAGGGGCAGGGGAGTGCTGGCCGAGGGGCAGCGGGGGGGCCGGCTGAGGGGCAGTGGGGGGGCCACCCACAGGTCGTCCCAGTGCCTCTGTGAACGGGAGTCCCAGCAGACCCAGGGCCTCAGCCCCCGTGAGGCAAGCCAGGGCACGAGCCCTTTCCAGAGCCTCTGGAGACACCTGCGGGGAAGAAAGGCCTCAAGTCCAAGGCAAGGTCTGCCCTGGGGCAGACAGCACCCGTCCTCACGGCTCAGCCGGGAAGCTGGTCCGGGGCCCACTCTGCCTCCTGCCTCACAGCCACGCCAGGCCTGTGGTAACCACTGTTCAGGTCCAGGCCTCGCAGATGGACGTGGGGGCGGGGCCTGCACCGGGCATTCAGAGGGGTCAGCCGCCCACGTGTCCGGTCCTCAGGCCCCACTGTCCAGCCAGGCCGGTGGACACGGTTCCTGTCTCCAGTGACTGCAGGAACAAGGCCCTGCACGCTCACCTCCCCAAACGCTAGGCCAGCTGAAGCACTCCCCGGCAGGGCACAGAAACGCCGCCCAGCCATTTCCCACCAAGCGAGTGCACTGGGAGAGAGGGACCTCCAGGCTCCAGAGGCCCCATGGTGCCAGCTGGAGCCCCGCCGGGGCTCAGGGCAGGGCCTTCTACACACCCTGAGCCGCCCTGAGATCATGGGGACGATAAATTCTGGGATGCACAGCTTTTACCAGAAATTCAACACACACACAGGCACACACACACACAGGCACACACATGCACACAAGCACACACATGCACACACACATACAGGCACACACATGCACACAAGCACACACACACGCACATGCACACAAGCACACATGCACACACGCACACTCATGCATACATGCGTGCACACACATGTGTGCACACATGCATGCACACACATGCACACATGCACGCACACATGCATACATGGATGCACATGCACACGCATGCACACACATGAACACACATGCACACACATGGATGCATGTATGCACACATACACGTACATGTACACACACAGGCACATATGCGTGCACACACACATGCAGGCACACACACACACGTGTGTGCATACATATCACACGCCTGCAAGCGGGCATCGACCACAGGCCCAGCAGGCAGCCCCACTGCAGGTTGCTGGCATCCGCCCCCAACCACCCCACACCTGTGCAAGCTGCAGGAATCCCCCAATTCTAGGGGACACTGGGGACTTCCGTGCTGAACGTCACGGCCATAACTGTCCCTCAAGGTCAGCGGTCTCTGCCACTTTACAGCTGGAACATGGAAGCCTCGGTGGCCAGGACCCCAAAGCCCTGCAGGCCTGACCGGGGAAGCAAAGTGTCCACCGGCTCCCACCCGCAGCCCATCCCTGCCCCTGCATTCAAAGCCTCATAGGATCCCTCATGAGAACCTGAGTTCGGCTCTCACGAGCCCGGACAGGTGGCCAGGCAAGCACAGCTGCTGGGCTGATGTGGCCACGGGGCTCCCAGCCACACCACCTGCCCACGAGGTCCCTGTCGGCACCGGCTGCCCTGGTGCGGTGACCCCACCCAGGGAAGGGGGCCCTCAGACCTCTGCCGTCATCGTCCCCACCTCGAGCCTGGGCTGAGAGGCCCCACTCAGAGCGAGGGCCAGCTGTGAGCCCTGCGTCCGTCCAGCCTCTCAGCATGAGTGGGCAAGGGTTTCACTCCTGTGCCTCAGTTTCTCACCTGAACAACAAGGACCCTGAGCGTGTTAAGAAGGGATGGCCAAGGCCAGACGCAGCGGCTCAGGCCTGTCATTCCAGCATTCTAGGAGGCCAAGGAGTTCAAGACCAGCCTGGACAACACAGTGAGACCCCATCTCTACAAAAAAATAAAAAGGAACAGATGAGAGCGGGAACCCCAGAATGTCCTAGGCAGGCAGCACACTTACGGCAGTTTCCTACGAAAGCAATTTGCTGTCATTTCAAGCAACGTTCTGCAAAGCTGAAGCTGATTTAAGTGAAACCCACGGCACCTACTACGTGAGGCACGCGTGGGGCCTCTTCTGGGGCGGCCCCAGGCACGCAGGCACAGGCCGGATGGAGGTGGCAGGCCCGAGTCCAGCCAGCGGGCCCAGCTCACCTGTGGGACGGGAGCGCAGCCCCACGTGGGAAGCCCGGCCCAGGGAGACCAGGCAGCCTCGGGGTCCCGGCTCAGAGCAGGACGTTGGCGTGTGGTGGGAGCAGCCCCAGGCCGGCGAGGGTTCCTGGACTCCCAGACAAGGCTGGGGCAATCCTGGTGACTGGCCAGACACCCCTCCCTCCCCCACTGCCGGCCACCGGCACCACCACCCCCAACGCCACCAGACCTCGCCCTGGCCCTCAGGCATGGCACATTACCCCTCAGGCAAGGCCCCCTGTCGTCCCAGTCCCTGCCCGTCTGCCTGGAGGGGTCAGGAGTGCACCCCCCAACCCCCCCGCCGAGCTCCTATGCCCAAGACGGCTGCTGACAGCACTCAGGGCTGTGGGGAAAGAAACCATGGCTGGGGGAGCCTTCCCCGGGGGAAGGTCAGGCTGAGGAGGGGTCTTCAAGAGCGAGCCTGGGACCTGGCAGGCTGTAGAGAGACACACAGCTCCCCAGGCCTCTGGGGCAGCCCATCTGAGCCCCAGGACCGCTGCCTGTCTGCTGTGGTGAGCCCCTGCTGCCAACACCCCCTGGCATGGCTGGTCCCCCACTGGGTGATCTTTCCTGCTGGGCAGGGAACTCAGGGTGAGGGGTGGGGCCCAGCGCCCTCCAGGGGGTCCTCGAGTCCAGGTGCTCCCCAGAAGGGTCAGGGCAGGTGCCCCCGGGCCCCCCAGCACCCCCAGGGGGCCCGTCCCAGCCACCAGGCGTGTGGCTGACGGTGCCCATGCTGAGCCGGCAGCGGGGAGGCCCAGCCAGGACGGCCCCCACGGACGCAGGAGGTGTTTGCAGGACCTCTGGGGGCGCGTGTGCGTCAGCCCCCCGCTGGGAGTGGGCGATAACGGGCGCTGGCTGCAGGATTTTCCGAAGAAAGTGAGGCCTGATAAAGCAGCCCCAGATCCTGTTTGGCCACCGCTGTGCCCGCCGGCAGTGGTGATTAAGGGGCTGGACCGTGGGGTGCAGGCGGGCACAGCGGGGGAGGGCCTGCCACCCTATATAAGGTGCCCAGGACCGGCCATTCAAGCCGCACGGGTGGCAGCAGCAGGCCTGCCCGGCCAGAGCCAACTCTGCCCCATACGCCATGCTCCAGCCCTGGCTGCTGCTTTGCTTCTGCGGGGCCCTGCTCGGTGCTGGTGAGTGCGGCAGGGGGCGCCGGGCGCCACAGGGCCCTCGGCCGGCCCACACGGACACTGATGGACTGAGGCCCCCCTCGGCTCGGTGACCCGCCCCCACTGCCAGGCCCGGGTTCCCCCAGCAGCCTCGGCGCTGGGCTCTGCCATTTGGGGTCAGGGACCCCATGGGTCCTGGACAGGGACGCCCTCCTGTGAGCTGGCACAGTGGCCAGTGGGGGGACGCTCAGGTGCAGTGGGTCCAGAGGTCCTGCAGGCAGAGTGGGCAGGTGTGTGGGTGCCCAGGCCTGGCACTCTCCCTCCCCTTGGCGTGGTCGAGTCTTCAGAGGTCTCTGGAGGGTGGGGGCAGAGGCGCAGTCCCTGCTGCCCTGGGCCTCAGTTTCCCAGTCTACAGAAGTGGGGGACGCTGCCTCCCGTGGTGTGGCCACTGTGGGGGGAAGGGAGGGGAAGGTGTATGGCCTTCTGGGCTCAGGACCTCAGCGGCCAGGCTGCCCTCTCCCCAGCGCTCCCACCCAGCTCAGGGAGGACCCAGGAGAGACCACCATCCTGGATTCTCTGCCGCCCACCCGCCCTGTGGCTGCTGCAGGCGGCCTCCAGCCTGCCCCTGGCCCCCAGAAGGAGCCAGCCCTGAGGGGTCCCTCTGTGGCCACAGCCTGAGGCCTGGGGAGACCCTCTTGCCAACCAAGGCACCAGTCCAAGGGTCCCATGCTCCCCCTTCCTCTCTGAGCTGGCCCCTGACCCTCCTCCATAGCCAGGAGCCTCCGGGGGTGGATGCTGGTGAGATGGAGCTCACCTCGGAGCTGCTGCCAGCCTGGGGCCTCAGGCTCAGAGCGCAGAGGGACCCCCAGGGGCGCCCCACTGCTCCCCCAAGCCCTCCCCAGCCCTTCTCTCCCTTGAAGCCCTTTCCCCACCACCCTTCAACCATGGGGGATGGGGAGGTCTCTGAGCCAGCCCAGCAGTGCCCTCTGCTTGGGACCCCAGCCCCACCTGCATACCTAGGACAGCTTGGGGATAAGTGCCAGGAGTGGGGCTAACCTTGCAGCAGAGCGTGTCCCCAGAGCCAGGGAGGGTGGTGTGGTGGGACCCAGGGAGCCTGGAGGTCTGAGCTGTGGGCACTGCAGAGAGTGGAGGGCCACGTGGGGGTGTCCGCCCATCACCCCGGCAAACGCTCTCTGAGCGCTGTCCCTGCCAGCACGGGAGGGGCCTCGGCCGGCAGAGTGTGGGGTCGGACACCGGGCGGCGGGCCTGGGCCTCGGTGGGCTGGGAGGCAGCGGTGGGCGGCCGCCAAGCACGCAGAAGGAACAGCGTGCACCTGCTGCTCATCCAGAGGCTGAGACCGGGGGTGGCGGACCAGCCGGCCCAGAGGCCCATGGCTGGCAGGGACCAGCCGATGGGAAGCGCAGCCGGGGCAGGAATGAAGCCCCCCACTGTGCTCAGAGCTGGGGCAGTGGACTTGGAGCCAATGGACTCAGGGAGCCTCCTGAGGTGGGGCAGGGCAAGGGCAGCGGGGGTCGTGGGGGACACAGCCGTGAGGCACCTGCCTGGAGCAGTGGAGATGGCCTGGCAGGGCCAAGGGCACAGAAACATGGCCTGAGGTGTCTGTGCTGCAGTGGGATCCCCCCCCACCGAGTGCCACCCCATCTGAAAGGTGCAGGAACTGAGCTGAGGTGTCTGTGTATACAGGGGACCCCCTCGAGGGCCACCCCCATCTGAAAGGTACAGGAACTGAGCTGAGGTGTCTGTGTATAGAGGGGACCCCCTACCGAGTGCCACCCCATCTGAAAGGTGCAGGAACTGGGCTGAGGTGTCTGTGTATAGAGGGGACCCCTCCCGAGGGCCACCCCCATCTGAAAGGTACAGGAACTGGGCTGAGGTGTCTGTGTATACAGGGGACCCCCCCCGAGAGCCACCTCCATCTGAAAGGTGCAGGAACTGGGCTGAGGTGTCTGTGTATAGAGG
>NW_022437152.1:251719-256099 GCF_009761245.1 Sapajus apella | reverse complement strand
GGGCCACCCCCATCTGAAAGGTGCAGGAACTGGGCTGAGGTGTCTGTATAGAGGGGACCCCCCCAGTGCCACCCCCATCTGAAAGGTGCAGGAACTGGGCTGAGGTGTCTGTATAGAGGGGACCCGCCCGAGTGCCACCCCCACGTGAAAGGTGCAGGAACTGAGTTGCAGGGGGCCTTGCCCAGGGGAGCCCAGTCACAGCTCTGCAGCCTCCAGAGGTGCTGACCGAGGGGCGGGCAGCCGATTCCTCCTCCCACCTGGCGCTCTCCCACCTCTCCCCCACCAGATCGAGCGTGGCCTGTCCCAGGAACCACGGGGTTCTGTGGCTGAAGGTTCAGTGTGCCACATACTCCCACAGCAGGTGCTTCTGGACCATCCCTGGAAGGAATGGCAAGGGGCTGGGGACCACGTCACCTGCTGGGACCCCCATGAGGGGGATGGGTGATGGGTGGGTGCTCACCAGGCTCAGGGCCCAGCATAAGCCACCTCTACCCCAGTTTGGGGTAAACTCAGTTTACACTGGGGATAAGCCAGGTACAGCCCAGCAGAAAAGGATCTCAAGGTCAAAGGGGACCACAGCCAAATGTGGTCCCAAAGGAGTGGCCGTTAAATCCAGTCACTCCTTAACTCCAGTCACTCAAATAACCACAAGCCCCTGCCTGTGCCAGAGAGGACTCACCCAGGCAGCCATGGGGCAGGCAGCCTGGCTTCTCCCTGGACTGTGGGCAACGCCACACACCCCCCAGCTGACAGACCCCTGCCCCTGCGTCACCAGAGACACAGGTAGCCAGCAGTAATGTGGGCAGCATTGAGTCCCAGAAGGTGGGCAGATCCTGCGGTGGGGCACAGGTGGGGCACGTCAGGAACAGGACCTCTGAGCTGCACCTGGAGGGAGGCAGTGGGTGCCCTGCTAACCGATGTGCAAGGAGGGCCCTGGCCTCTGAGAAGGGTCTGGAGAGGTCACGGATCCTGCTCACGTCCCCCACCAGCACTCAGGCATGGGGGCCCACGGGAGCCACAGATAAGGCCACAGTCCCAGAGCCAGGGGCCAGGGAGTTACCCAGAGGTGGGAGAAGCCTCCCTCTGGGCAAAGGGGGTGGGACCTGGGGGCGGTGTCAGCCCCGCTCCAGTGTCCAGGGTCAGGGTGAGGCATCTCCCTCAGCCCTGCCCTGGGGTCACCGTGACCCGGCTGTCTGGACATTCCTGTGGCAGCCATGGCCTCAGTGCCGGAACTGACACCGGAGCTGACATGCAGGAAAGTGCCCGCGTTTAGAGCCCCGGAGCCACTGGGAGCAGGGAAAAACGGCTGTGGGGCCTGGCCTGGACCCCACGGGAGGCAGACCCCTCAGGGAAAGCAGGCGGCCAAGCTGGGGAGGTGGGCACAGCCCGCTGTCAGCTCAGCCCTCAAGCCCCTGCCACGCACACCAGCCCCTCCTTGCCCTGCCCGGGAGGCCCCAGCCGTGAGTGCCCTGTACACGGGGTGCCCGTCACCTGCCGAACCCCGAGGGTCTGACGGCACAGGCTGAACTGGGGATCAGCGGACGAATGAGGAAGTGAACGGGAGCAGGGCAGGAAGCTGGGGCTCGTGAAGGACAACAGGGGAGGCCAAGCGCGTGGCCTGCTGTTGAGGCCTTGAGCCCCTCACCGACTGCGGTCCCGTCCTCACAGGTCTGCCCGATGCCTACGCCAGCCCAGGCCCCCAGAGGCGGAAGGACTCTCCCCAGACAGGTAAGAGGACAGCGGCCACTGGTCCTGCGCCCAGACCACCCACCACCCAGGCCCAGGGTGCAGGAGAGAGGGACCCGCAGCCCAGGTCACCTCCAAGACACACACAGCCAACACACACACACACACACACGCTGCCCAGACCACCCAGGCCCGGTATGCAGGAGAGAGGGACCTGGAGTCCAGGCCATCCCCAAGACACACAGAACCCAACACACACACACACACACACGCACACACCCAACACACAGGACCAGCACACACACCTGACATACACATGCACACACACCCAACACAGCCCAATACACACTGTACACACACCCAACACCTATGCACACATATCTAGCACACACATCCCAGATATGTAAAGATACACACACAACACGCACAACGTACACATGCACACATGCCCAACACACTCTACACACACATGCACCCCATATACACACCCTACACACACACCTGAGATACACAAACCCATCACACGCACACAAGTCACACACACCCAACACGCACATACACCGCACACATCTACACAGCCCCACACACACACCCCCAATGCCCAGACACGCCTCACACATGTATGCACACCCGACACCTATGTGTACACACACAACACACATGTACACACAACACACACGTACACACTGCACACAGGTACACACGTATTTACACATACATTTACACAGACATGTACACACACACGTTTGTACATGTGCCCACGGTGGTGCTGACTCCTGCTCAGGAATATGCCACACCACTTGGGTTCACTCGGATGCCCACGTCTGGGGTTCCCACAGCCTGGCCCCAACTCAAAACCCTAGCCAGGGAGACGCGTGAGCTCTGCCCTGCCCTAACTCTACCCTAGCCCTGCCCTGCCCTGCCCTAGCGCTGCCTGGCCAGACTGGTGGGGACCCCGGGCTTTGAGTCGGCCCCGCTCTCTCCGCAGCCCCGGACAAAGGCCGCTGCTCCACGTGGGGGGCCGGGCACTTCTCCACCTTCGACCACCATGTGTACGACTTCTCGGGGACGTGCAACTACGTGTTTGCGGCCACCTGCAAGGACGCCTTCCCCACCTTCAGCGTCCAGCTGCGGCGAGGCCCAGACGGAAGCATCGCACGGATCATCGTGGAGCTGGGGGCCTCTGTGGTCACCGTGAGCGAAGGCACCATCTCGGTCAAGGACATCGGGTAGGCCAGGCGGGCTGCAGCCCAGGTCCCAGGGGTCGGGGGCCGGAGGACAGAGGGCTGACCACCGACGGCCCTGGCCCCACAGGGTCATCAGCCCACCCTACACCAGCAACGGGCTCCAGATCACACCCTTTGGCCAGAGCATGCGGCTGGTGGCCAGGCAGCTGGAGCTGGAGCTGGAGGTCATGTGGGGCCCCGACGCCCACCTCATGGTGAGGACGGGGGTCCGGGGTGCACCTGGGGCCCACGGCACCGGGGGGCAGGTGGGACTCAGTAGGGGCTGCCCTCCTTGGGAGTCCTGGCCAGCCCTGGGCAGCCAGGCACTGCGCGCCAAGCCGTGCGGACCCCCGGCCAGCAACCTGAGCCAGGACTGGGTTTTGTGGGTGACTCAGCTTGTCCACTGGAAAATGAGGCTCCCATGAGAAGAAGCAGGTTCAAGAGGCAGCACCTGCAGACAAGCAGGGTGGGGGGTGGGGGCTCTGCGTCCACAGCAGGAGTTGGGAGTCCCCCACGGCAGGCGAGGTCCACTGGCCCCCGCACCCAGCAGAGCTGCCTCCCGCAGGTCCTGGTGGAGCAGAAGTACATGGGCCAGATGTGTGGGCTCTGCGGGAACTTTGATGGGAAGGCGACCAATGAGTTCATCAGTGAGGAGGGTAGGTGGGGGGCAGGGCCGAGGGGGCCTCTAATTGTGGGTCAGCGCGGGGGGGACCTCTAAGTGTGGGTCAGGGCGGGGGGGACCTCTAAGTGGGGCCAGGGCTGGGAGCTCCCAGTGGAGGGCCTCTAGTCGGGGGTCAGGGCTGAGGGGACCTCTGTTCTAAGCAAGGGGGGTAGGTGGGGGCCAGGGCGGGGGGCTTCTATATGGGGCCAGGGTGGGAGGGAGCCTCTGGGTGAGGGGCAGGGCTGGGGGTGCCTCTGTTCTGAGCAAGGAGGGTAGGTGGAGTATGGGGCTGGGGGGCCTTTAGGTGGGGGTAGCCCCTGGGGCCTGGCCCCCATGGTGCTGACCCCTGTCCTGCACCCCCAGGCAAGCTCCTGGAACCCCACAAGTTTGCTGCCCTCCAGAAGCTGGATGACCCCAGCGAGATCTGTGCCTTCGAGGCCATCCCCAGCCCCCCGGTCCAGCAGGCCCAGCACGTAAGCGAGGGGGCTCCAGGGGGGTTCATCCCGGGTCTGACAAGCTCTCCGAGGCCACCAAGGCCCCAACAAGCAGCCCCATCACAGACGCCCTGTCCCAACCTCCCGGGCATGGTGGCGTGGGGTGTGGCCTTCACGCCTGTGACCCCGAGTGCCCCCCAGGCCCGGATCTGCACCCAGCTTGTGACCTTGGTGGCCCCCGAGTGCAGCGTGCCCAAGGAGCCCTTCGTGCTGAGCTGCCAGGCAGACATGGCGGCGGCCACCCAGCCAGGCCCGGGGAACAGCAGCTGCGCCACGCTCTCCGAATACTCCCGCCAGTGCAGCATGGAGCGGC
>NW_022437152.1:251255-251619 GCF_009761245.1 Sapajus apella | reverse complement strand
GGAGGGGCTGGGCTAAGTCCTCTCCCGAGCCGGGGTGGGCAGGGAGGGGCAGGGCTGGTGGGACCCTGTCACCGGAGCCTCCTGTGCCCGCAGCCGTGGGTCAGTGCCCGGCCGACCAGGTGTACGAGGAGTGCGGCTCAGCCTGCGTGAAGACCTGCTCCAACCCCCAGTACAGCTGCTCCAGCACCTGCACCTTCGGCTGCTTCTGCCCGGAAGGTGAGGGTGGTCGGGGGCACTCACTCCCCCCGGGACCCCTGGGGAGGTCCTGGGGACAAGGGGGCGGCAGACCCCAGCCACCCCGACCCGTCTCACCCCAACATTCCGCCGTCTGAGTCCCAGCTCCAGGGCTTCTTGCCTTGAGTAA
>NW_022437152.1:234927-246255 GCF_009761245.1 Sapajus apella | reverse complement strand
TCCCCCTCCCCCCACACTCTCCCCTTCCCCCACACTCCCCCTCCCCCACACTCTCCCCTTCCCCCCACACTCCCCCTCCCCTCACTCCCCTCCCCTCACACTCCCCCTCCCCTCACACTCCCCCTCCCCCACCATGCTTCCGGCTGGCAGATCTCCCAGCCACGGCCACCCTGCAAACCACGCACAGGGGGGTCTCGCCCACTGGATTTTGGGAGCCGCTGAGAGAAGGTGGGGTTTGAGCTGGGCCCAAGGGACAGGTATGTGTCTCTGCCTGCTGGGGGCCGCCACTCACCAGGAACCCGGGTTGGGCACGTTGGTGCAAGGGGCTGGGTACACGCAGTGTCTGGCACAGAGATGTAAAGGCAAGTGCAGCTGGAGTGAGACGCCACGGACAGGCTGGGGGGTCTCCCCGGAGCCAGGGAGAGTGGGAGGCCGTCAGTCCCACCAAGCCCCAAGAAGCCCCTCTCCTGCAGGGACGGTCCTGAACGACCTCTCCAATAACCATACCTGCGTGCCCGTCACCCAGTGCCCCTGTGTGCTCAACGGCGCCACGTATGCCCCTGGGGCGGTCACAACAGCTGCCTGCCGAACCTGGTGAGGTGGTGGGGGGGAGGCAGTAGAGGGGGAGGCGGCGGAGGGGGCTCTGGAGGCTGGCAGGAGTTCCACTGGCCCAGGGTGGGGAAGGGGTGCTGTCTGGCTCCAGTGGCTGGCCCTGCCCACCACGTGGTTCCCCCCACGCCCGCCCACAGCCAGTGCACCCTGGGCCGCTGGGCATGCACGGAGCGGCCGTGCCCCGGCCACTGCTCCCTGGAAGGCAGCTCCTTCGTCACCACGTTCGACGCCAGGCCCTACCGCTTCCACGGCACCTGCACCTACATCCTCCTCCAGGTAGCCCTGTGGCCCGTGGGGAGGGGCACTTCCAGTGACCCTACCCGTGGCTGAGCCCCCGCCTGCCCACGCAGAGCCCCCAGCTTCCCGAAGACGGCACCCTCATGGCTGTGTACGACAAGTCCGGCTTCTCACACTCCGAGACCTCCCTGGTGGCTCTCGTCTACCTCTCCAGGCAGGTGAGGCCTCTCCCGCACCCGTCCCTGCCAGCAGGGCTCTGCTCCCTGGTGCCCGAGCCTGACCCAGGCCACCTTCCCTCCAGGACAAAATCGTGATCTCTCAGGACGAGGTGGTCAGCAACAACGGAGCCGCCAAGTGGCTGCCGTACAGGACTCGTAGGTCCCGGCCCAGCCCCTGCCCCCAGAGCCGTGCCTCCGGGGTGGGCCGCCGCGGGCGGGGAGGGCCAGGCGGCTGCTGAGCACTGCGTTCCGCAGGCAACATCACGGTCTTCAGGCAGACGTCCACCCACCTCCAAATGGTCACCAGCTTCGGGCTGGAGCTCGTGGTGCAGCTGCGCCCCATCTTCCAGGCTTACATCACTGTCGGGCCCCAGTTCAGAGGCCAGACCAGAGGTGAGTCCCCACCCCTCCGGGTGGCCCTGGTGCCTCGTCCCTATGGGGCCTGGCCAGAGAGGCTCACACGGCGTCTGTGTCCGGGGAGCCCCGGGGGTAACAGGCAGGTGTGGCCGGCGCCGGTGCTCACCCAGGGCGAGGCTGGAGGAGGGCTGGGAGCTCCGCGCGTGGGGGCCAGAATGGGCGCAGGAGGAACAACTCAAGAGTGCTCACGGCCTGCCGCCTCAGGACTCTGCGGCGACTTCAACGGGGACACGACAGACGACTTCACCACCAGCCTGGGCATCCCCGAGGGCACCGCCTCGCTGTTTGTGGACTCCTGGCGGGCAGGGAACTGTCCGGCCGCTCTGGAGCGTGAGACTGACCCCTGCTCCATGAGCCAGCTCAACAGTGAGTGTCTGGCCTCCCACTCCCCCAGCTGCCCTCCCAGCCCCCATGGCTCTGACAGACCCAGCCGCCAGGGTGGGGGGCAGGAGCTGTGGCTGGAATGGGGAGGGGTGGAGACCCATGCCCCGGCCGGTCGTCCCCAGAGGTGTGTGCGGAGACCCACTGCTCCGTCCTGCTGAGGACAGGCACGGTGTTCGAGAGGTGCCACACCACGGTGAACCCCACGCCCTTCTACAAGGTGAGGGCCTCAGGGCGTCTGGGAGGGCTTCGGGGTGGCCGCAGCAGAGGCTGCAGCGGCTGACAGTCAGGCACCTGGGGGCATCCTGGCCCTGGAGGGAGGGTGGGGGCCCCACGTCCCCAGGGGAGGGTGCCCGCTGCCAGCCATGCTGGCTTTCTGCCCGCAGAGGTGCGTATATCAGGCCTGCAACTATGAGGAGACCTTCCCCCACATCTGCGCCGCCCTGGGTGACTACGTACACGCCTGCGCCTCGCGGGGCGTCCTGCTCTGGGGCTGGAGAAGCAGCGTGGAGAACTGCAGTGAGCACCCAGTGGGGCTGGAGCGGGGTCACAGCGGGTAGGGGTCACGGCGGGGGGTCCTGGGGCCCCAAGCAGACAGCGGAACCCTGGACACCTCCTCCCCGAGGGTCTGACGCGGGCGTCCCCCACAGCCGTCCCCTGCACGGGAAACAGCACCTTCAGCTACGACAGCCGAGTCTGTGAGCGCACCTGCCTGTCGCTGTCGGACCGCGCTGCTGAGTGCCACGCCAGCGCGGTGCCCGTGGATGGCTGCAACTGCCCTGACGGCACCTACCTGAACCACAAGGGCGAGTGTGTGCACAAGGCCCAGTGCCCCTGCACGCTGGAGGGCTACAAGTTCATCCTGGCCCAGCAGGCCACCGTGATCAATGGTGCCACCTGGTGAGGGGCGAGCAGGGGCCGGGGGCATGAGGGGGGCTGGGCGGGGGTCCCCGCCGGGCCTCGGGATCATGGAGCCTCTCTTACAGCTACTGCATCAACGGACGGCTGAGTTGTCCACAGCGGCCACAGATGTTTCTGGGTACGTAAGGCAGCGTGGGCTGCAGGCTCGGACCATAAGGGCCCCACTTTCTCTGAGCGTCCTGACCGGCCCCTCTCCCCGCAGCCTCCTGTCCAACCCCCAAGACCTTCGAGTCCTGCAGCCAGTCCTCCGAGAATGTGTTCGGGGCAGCCTGTGCCCCCACGTGCCAGATGCTGGCCACCGGTGTCGCCTGCGTAAGGGTCGCGTAGGATGGGGCCCAACGTCCGGACCAGCTGGGCCGTGAGAGGGTTTCCACAAAACCCAGGAGACCTGGCCTCACCCTGCCCCTGGGGCGGGTGCCTGGGGCCAGCGGGGAGGCAGGAGTGGCCCCGTGGCCAGGCAGCTGGAGGCTGGTGGACAGTGGGCCGGTGCCAGCTTGGGGAGGGTGGACTGCCACTGTGGAGGTGGGTACAGCAGCCCAGCTGTGTGCACAGGGGCCTGGGACCTTCCACAAGGTGGGGGAGCTTTGCTAAGGGAGGAAGCCCAGCTGCCCACAAACGCTGCAGAGCAAGGGCGTATTCGAGGACAGGGCCTGGGAGGCACGCCGGGTGGTCTTGGAGGGGCCCAGGGCTGGGCAACGGCGGCTGAGGCCACCCTCCCAGGGGCCGCTGACCTGCCTCCCTGCAGGTGCCTACCAAGTGTGAGCCTGGTTGTGTCTGTGCCAAGGGCCTCTATGAGAATGCCGATGGGCAGTGTGTGCCCCCCGAGGAGTGCCCGTGTGAGTTCTCGGGGGTCTCCTACCCTGGGGGAGCTGAGCTCCACACCGACTGCAGGACCTGGTGAGACACAGCCTTGCTCCGGACACTCTGGGCTCCTGGGACCGTGTGGGGCAGGCAGGGCCGTCCGGGGTGGGGCTGGCTGTCCCGTAGGCGGGGCGTCCAGAGGTGCAGCCTGGCCTCTCCAGTGACCACACCCACACCCACACCTGCCGCCTCCACAGCACCTGCTCAAGGGGGAGGTGGGCCTGCCAGCAGGCCACCCACTGCCCGTCCACCTGCACCCTCTACGGGGAGGGCCACATCATCACCTTCGACGGCCAGCGCTTTGTATTTGACGGCAACTGCGAGTACATCCTGGCCACGGTAACCACCGGGCTCGGGCTGGGGGGCCGGGGACCCAGGGGCACAGCATGGCCCCAGGGCTCCGCCTCAGCGCCCTCTCCCTGCAGGACGGCTGTGGTGCCAACGATTCCCAGCCCACCTTCAAGATCCTGACGGAGAACGTGGTCTGTGGGAAGGCTGGGGTCACCTGCTCTCGGGCCATCAAGCTCTTCCTGGGGGTGAGCGGCCGGCAGCCTCCGGCAGGGCAGGAGGGGCGTTGGGGGCCCTGCCACAAAGCTGGACCCTGCCCCCAAGGGCAGCCCCCCGCCTGCCTCTCCTTGAGGGGTGCCTGCTGCCCCTCTGTGGCCAGACACTCAGGACCAGCGATCTTGTCTCCCAGCAGGTTTCAGGGGCGCAGAGTGTCTCCCAGGCACAGGGAAGGGTGGGAGGGAGTCTCCAGGAAGCCCAAGCTTCAGCCCTCAGCCCTGTTTCCCTTCTGCCCCGAGCTGGCTCTCAGCAGGCACCCTTACGCGTGGCCATAACAGACTCTGGCAGCTCTGCCTTCGAGCTTGGTCCAGGGGGGACAGAGCAGACACAGGCAACCCCATGACGTGTCCCCCACAGGGCCTGTCCATTGTGCTGGCGGACAGAAACTACACAGTCTCCGGGGAGGAGCCCCACGTGCAGCTCCGGGTGAGGCCGGATGCGCTGAGCCTTGCCGTGGACGTCGGCGTCCCCGGGAGGTACAACCTGACACTCGTCTGGAACAGGCACATGACCATCCTCATCAGGATCACCCGAGCCTCTCAGGTACCGCAGGGCTTGGCGCCCGCCCAGGCCCAACCCGGCCCAACACAGGGGTGGAGACGATGCCGCAGGCCCGGGACCCGGCCTGACGCCGCTGCCTGCAGGACACCATCTGCGGCCTGTGTGGCAACTTCAACGGGAACATGAAGGACGACTTCGAGACGCGCAGCCGGTACGTGGCATCCAGCGAGCTGGAGTTCGTGAACTCGTGGAAGGAGAGCCCGCTGTGTGGGGACGTGAGCTTCGTGGCGGACCCCTGCAGCCTCAACGCCTTCCGGCACTCCTGGGCCGAGCGCAAGTGCAGCGTCATCAACAGCCAGACCTTTGCCGCCTGCCACAGCAAGGTGGGCGCCGGGCGTGGGCCGCACGCCTGCCCCTCCACAGATGTCCAGCGGGGGCAGAAGTGGGGACCAGATCCTGTCCTGGCTCAGGGTGGGGAAGCGCGGCACGGTTCTCCCTCCACGGGATCCCAGACCTGCCAGGGCTGGGCGCATAGAGCTCCAGATGCTCTGCCCAAGCTCAGGGGCCTGATGTGGGGACCAAGGTGTACACCATGGCAGTTTAGCAGCACCCCCGGCCTCTGCCCACCAAATGCAAGTAGCACCCCCAGACAGTGCCATGAGCCCCCTGGGGCAGTGTCGCCAGGCGGGCCCCCTGCTTGGGAGTTTGTGGTCAGAACACACTTCCTGACCCGGTGTGCAGCTGGGGGAGGGGAGGGTGGGGTTGGGGGTCGGGGCAGTAGGAACTGAGAGGATGGGGCACCTGGCAGCAGAACAGCCTGGCCCTCGCTGCTGAACAGGGGCGTGGTGTGGGGGGTGCAGAGATCCTGGGTGGGGCCGCGGTGGCCGTGGTCAGCAGCACCTTGGTCCGATGGGGGGGATCTCAGGGCACACGCTCAGGTCCGGCCTTCGTGGTGGCTCCGGCTTTGGGAGGGCAGCTGGCGGTCGGGGTCAGGGCTGAGGTCCACGTGGTGCCGCTCACCCAGTGCCAGTGCCCCTGCCACCATACTCTGGCCTCCCCACACCGAGGGTCCCTCGGACAGCAAAGCCTGGTGCCCAGCCGTCCCCCTCGGCCAGACGCTGTCGGGCACACACCCCACAGGTGTACCACCTGCCCTACTACGAGGCCTGTGTGCGCGATGCGTGTGGGTGTGACAGCGGCGGGGACTGTGAGTGTCTGTGCGACGCCGTGGCTGCCTACGCCCAAGCCTGCCTGGACAAGGGCGTGTGTGTGGACTGGAGGACCCCGGCCTTCTGCCGTGAGTGACCGCACCACCCACGGCCTGCTGTGAGCCCAGCCACCCAGCACCACTGAGGCCCGGCGCAGGGCTGCTCTTGCCCACAGGCCCCTCTCCCTGGACAGGAGCCGGGCTGTGCCCTGCAGGGCCACCCTGGACCTCCCCCAGCTGCCCAGGGGAGGCTTCACCAAGAGGGCCCAGGCCTTCCCCACCCACGCTTAGGTTCCACGCACACCCAGGGAACCACCGGGTCAGGGCCGGGGCTGGGAACCCCGCCAGCTGACAGCTGCCTTCCTCCCAGCCATCTACTGCGGCTTCTACAACACCCACACGCAGGACGGCCACGGCGAGTACCAGCACACGGAGGAGGCCAACTGCACGTGGCACTACCAGCCCTGCCTCTGCCCCGGCCAGCCACAGAGCGTCCCGGGCAGCAACATCGAAGGTGCCAGGTGGCGGGGAGGAAACACAGATGCACAGGGGACCCATTCACTCGTTCACACTCATTCACACTCATTCATTCACATTCATTCATTCACACTCATTCACACTCATTCACTCACACTCATTCACACTCATTCACTCACACTCATTCACACATTCACACTCATTCACTCATTCACACTCACTCATTCACTCATTCTCATTCACTCATTCACACTCACACTCATTCACTCATTCATTCACACTCATTCACACATTCACTCATTCACATTCACACATTCACATTCATTCACACTCATTCACATTCATTCACACTCATTCATTCACACATTCACACTCATTCACACATTCACACTCATTCACTCACATTCACTCATTCACACTTATTCATTCACACTCATTCACACATTCACATTCATTCACACTCATTCACATTCATCCACTCATTCACACATTCACATTCATTCACTCATTCACACATTCACATTCATTCACTCATTCACACATTCACACTCACTCATTCACACATTCATTCATGTTCAAACACATTCACATTCACTCACGCAGATTCACACCATTTACTCACGCACATTCACACACACATTCACTCCTGCACAGCGCTTCACTCATACATTCATCTTCCACACACATGCGGTCATTCACTCGCTCGGCAGATGCATCCAGAACATCTCTGTCCCTCAGGCCAGTTCCAGGGGACCTGGCCTTACGCAAAACACAGTCCTGGGCCCTGGAGCTTCCCTCCCAGCCAGGGAGCGGGGCCCAAGGAGGCAGACCCAGTGTCAGCTGAGGCACCCACCACAGGATGGGGGAGGGAGGCTGAGGTGGGTGAGCCACAGGCTTCCGTGTGCCACACAGGGCGGTTGGGTCCCTTGGTGGGAGGCAGATGTGTCGGTGAGGATGGGAAAGGTGGCGGGGGAGCCAGGAGGGTGTCCAGAGGAGCTGCTGGGGCCCTTGAGAAAGCCACGGCAGCGGGCAGAGCAACCGAGGGAGGGGCAGGCGGCTGCAGAGGGGTGTGGGGTGCAGAGGGGTGTGGGGTGGGGTGTGGCCGAGATGCCGGGGTCTCTGTGAGGCCTGTGGCTGCCCCAAGGCAGAGGTTGAGCACAGACGGTCCTGGGATTCACAGGCGCCAGCCCACGCACTTGGCAGAGGAACGTGGTGTCTGGAGCCATCCAGACGGGCAGGGGCAGACGTGCTGGGCTCAGGAGGGCAGCGCAGGGCCCCTACATCGGGCAGCACGTCCAGGCCCCACGGAGCACAGGAGAGGGGCTGGTGTCTGAGGTCCAGGGGGAGGCAGGGACTGGAAGACAGCTCTGAAGCCCCCGCCCTGGGTGATGAGCAGGGGTGAGGGACCAAGGCCTGAGGGACGCGTGGCGCGAAAGGGGTGGCTTAGAGCAAGGTGCGAGGGCTGAAGCTGTCATCCCAGTACTCTGGGAGGCCGAGGCAGGCAGTTCACCTGAGGTCAGGAGTTCAAGACCAGCCTGGCCAACATGGCAAAGCCCCATCACTACTAAAAGTACAAAAATTAGCTGGGCGTCATGGCAAATGCCTGTAATCCCAGCTACTCAGGAGGCTGAGGCAGGAGAATCACTCAAACCCAGGAGGCGGAGGTTGCAGTGAGCTGAGATCACGCCACTGCAGTCCAGCCTGGGCGACGGAGCGAGACTCCGTCTCAGAAGAAAACAAACAAAAAAGGCAGAGAGAAAGGAAACACGCAGGTGGGCCTGGCTGGCCACAGGTCACACGGAGCCCGGCCGTTCTCCACCCTAGGCTGCTACAACTGCTCCCAGGATGAGTACTTCGACCACGAGGAGGGCGTGTGCATGCCATGCGGTAAGTCCAGTCTGCTGCCTGAGAACCCCTGCCCTGCACACAGGCAGGAAGTATATCCACACCTCACAAGCAAGGCAGAGGGCCCTGGGGCTCTGAGTCTTTACGTGAGCTTTGGGACTCTACTGCCTGGAACCCTGGCCCCTTGGGGTGCTGAGACTCCCAGCAACTCCCAGAGGCTCAGGCAGCCCCAGCCCATGGAGCAGACAGAGAAAAAGTCACAGTATTGAACCCAGTTGGACCCTCCCGTCCCCTCTTCCACCAGTCCCCCAGTTCCCCTTACCCTCACCAGGCCTGCAGAGTGCCTGGGGTAGAGAGTGGGAATCGTCCTGGGAAGGGGAAGGAAGGGGACAGAGGACGAAGGGGTGCTCCCAGCCCCTCCCATCCCCTCCACCCCGGCCTTGGCAAGCGTCTCGGACTCAGGCCCTCGGAGCTCCCGGAGGCCCCACGGGGTGGGGAGGCCACGAGTGCCACAGGGAGCTGACCTCCCTCTTCTTGCAGTGCCGCCCAGCACGCCGCAGCCGCCCACCACAGGTGATTGCACGCACACTAGGTGCCAAGGTGATGCAGGCCCTTTCCTGGGCTCCCCCTGGCTCCCTGGACAAATCTGCAGGGTGGGAAGCAGGGAGGGGGCAGGGAGCACTGTGCCCTTCCCAGGTCTAACCTGGCAATCAGAGCGGGGTGGCGGGGGGAGCTCAGCCCACAGCCAGCCCAGTCCCCGTGGCCCTGGCTGGACCCACAGGTGAGCACACAGTGGTGACCCCGGCCATGCAGAAGGCCCAGCCAGGAGGCACGCTGCACTAGAGGCCACAGAACAGCCTGAACCGCGTGCCCAGCACATTGGCCTCTGTGGGGCTCCCCGGCTTCAGGACCCAGCAGACAGCGGGGAGGCTGCTCCCCAAAGATGCGCTGGTGCCCTGCAGCCCTGATGGCGGGTCTGCCCCACTCAGGCTCACGGCCCACGCAAGTCTGGCCCACGACGGGAACCGCCACCACCATCAGGCTCCTCAGCTCCACTGGTGGACCCTCGCCCAGCTCCAAAAGCACCACTGCCGGCCCCACCCAGACACCCATCCTTCCAGCCACGCTCACGCCCTCCAAGCCCACGGCCTCCTCGGGAGGTAAGGAGCCTCCGGCCGGGCCCGTGGGAAGGGCGGCTGCAGGGGGTCCTCGGCAGGCCTCTGGGGTGGGTGCACATGTGGCCCCGCCTCCCAGGTAAGCAGATTTTCAGGGCAGAATTTCCTGTGCTTGGGAGACAAACCGGGGATTTTTCTGAAAAAGTTTTAAAGACGAGCTGCTTACTGCACGGGGCCATTCCGTGCTGCCAGATGCTGTCACTGGAAATTCTGTGGGACCTGCATGGCCTCTGCCAGGCAGCCTGCCCCCCAACAACAAGCAGGACCCCGTCCACCACCCAGGGACCCCAGAGGGGAGAGGAAACAGTCCGCCAAGCTGAGCAGGGGTGGGCATGGGGCAGCGACAGCCCCATGAGCGTGTGGTCACTGCCCGACCGTGGCCACCACAGCCAGGAGAACAGCAGGAAGACCTAACAAAGGCAAGAGGAGCCCCTCCAAGGAGGCTGAGTCCTGGAGAGCAGGCCAGGGACCCCAGGCACAGGGCAGGGGGCTGGGACATGAGACTCAGAGATGCAGACCCAAAGCATGGGGGTGTTCCGGGCGGCTGTCCTCTGCAGAACCACTGAGACCAACCACGGCCATCACCCCTCAAGCCACATCAGGGCAGATGCCCACAGCCACGCTGAGGTCGACAGCCACAAAACCCATTGTGACCCAGGCCACAACCCGGGCCACGGCACCGACCACCAGCCCAGCCACAAAGTCCACAGCTCAGTCCACGACACGAACCACGGCGACGCCACCAACACCAGCAGCATCAGGGACAAGCCCCACGCTGGGTAAGTCATGGTGCCATAGGAAACCAGCGCTCCTGAAGGCTCCCAGTCCCACTTCCAGCTCTCATTCAGTGATTCAGCCACAAAGGAGACCCCGTACTTCCCAGAGGGCAAGGGGGAGGCAGCACCAGTGTGCAGGCTGCAGCCAGAGGTGAGAGAGGAATACCAGCACCCACAGAGGCAGACCTGTGGAGTAAAGGTGCAGGAGGGCAGGGGCCACCACCAAAGCTACAGGGAGCCAGAGTGAAAGCAAGTAGGGCCCGGGCTGCAGTCCCAGAGCAGAGGCTGCACTGAGGGTGATGACACTGAGCTGAGAGCAGGACGCAGAGCAGGTCCAGGTGAGGCAGAGACAGGCAGGCTGGAGGGATCCAGAGGGACCACTTCACAGCACCAGAGACAGAGACAGGCCAGGAAACATCACACGGATAAAGAAACAGGCCAGCAGAGGTCAGGGTACAGAAACAAAGACAAGAATGATGACAGCTTCACTAATTCCCACAGCAAAATCCACCCATCAGGAACTGCCAGGCACAACGGCCACTCGGACAACAGGCCCACGTCCAACTGCAGCCAGCACCGCAGGCCCAACCACCCCACAGCCAGAACAACCCACGAGGCCCACAGCCACAGAGAGGACAACGCACACAAGAACAACTACAGAAGACACAACGCCACAAACGCCACACACCACACACTCGACAGCTACAGGAGGCAGTCCCACCTCTTCCACTGGCCCTACGATTACAGCATCCTTCAAGACCAGTGCTACCCATCCAACCCCACCACACTCTCACACCACACTTCCCACCCACATACCACCTTTCTCCACCTCCTCAGTGACTCCCAGTACGCACAAGATCATCACTCCTACCCACCTACCAATATCCACTTCCCCCTCCATCCACTCAACCCCCACGGGCACCGTGCCAGTACCCACAACAGTCAAGGTCACAGGGACCACACACACAGCCCCACCAATCACGGCCACCACCAGTGGGACCAGCCACTCCCACAGCTCATTCAGCACAGCCACAACCTCCACATCCCTCCACTCACAGGCTTCCTCCACACACCATGCTGAAATCACCCCAACTTCTTCCACCACCGTTACTCCCAAGACCACCAGTAGAGGAACC
>NW_022437152.1:224272-234917 GCF_009761245.1 Sapajus apella | reverse complement strand
CAGGCCACCCACACCCTTCACCACACACTCCCCACCTACAGGCGGCAGTCCCATCTCTTCCACTGGTCCTATAACTACAACATCCTTCAAGACCACCACTATCCATTCAACTCCACCACACCCACAGACCACACTTTCCACTCACGTTCCACCTTTCTCCACCTCCTCAGTGACTCCCAGTACTCACACGGTCATCACCACTACACACCCACCAATGTCCACTTCCCCTTCCATCCACTCAACCCCCACAGGCACCATGCTTCCACAGACAACAGTCAGAGCTACAGGATCCACACACACAGCCCCACCAATGACAGCCACCACCAGTGGGACCAGCCACGCCCACAGCTCATTCAGCACAGCCACAGGCTCTACTTCCTTCATATCCTCCTCCTCTTGGTCGCCTCAGAACTCTAGCTCAAGGCCACCATCACCATCTTCTGCCACCACACCACTGCCCCACTCGGGTTCTCCAACCACTCCGGTTTCTGCAACTCATCAGCTGCACTCGTCCTCATCCTCCCCGCCGCCCTCTGCCCCATCTTCTGTTACTCCTCACGTTTCCTCCTCCCACTCCTCTCCCCAGACTTCATCTTCTTCAGTGGTGTCTGTCCCCATGCACTCCACAACTCTGAGCTCGGGCTCCCACTCCTCCTTTTTCACACGTTCCCCAGCTGCATCGGCATCTTTGTCTCCTTTTTCTCCTTCTCCAGCTGCCTCTACCACCAGCAGGGCCTCCCTCACCCACACGACTTCCCCTCCTGTCAGCCTCTCCACTCTGCTCCCCGTATCCACTCCCACTGCATCCAGCACCACAGCGTTTCCATCCACGCGCAGGACCACGGCCAGCACCCACCTCGCCTCTGCCATCTCCTCTCAGTCCACCACCTCACGCTTCACTTCTCTCACCACCCGAGTTCCCACGCCAGGCTTCGTGTCACTCACCTCGGGGGTGACAGGTATCCCAAGCTCTCCCATCACCAACCTCACCACCAGGCACCCTGGTCCCACCTCGGTGCATACCACACGGTTCCTGACCAGCTCCCTCACTGCGCATGGAAGCACCCCTGCTTCTGCCTCAGTATCTTCTCTCGTGACAACTACGCCCAGCTCATCCAGTAAGTGGTATCTCTGTGGCCCTGCCCCGTCCCCGCCTCTGTGCTGGTGACTCCCAGTCAGCCCCTGCCTCAGCTTACCCCTCACGGTCCTGTGGTTCCAGGTCCCCATGCCTGTTCCCCACCTTCCCTACATGGCTGTGGGTCCTTTCCCATCTCCTCTCCTCTCACAGGCACCCAGCAAGTGCCTGGCCTCCCCCATTGGGCCTTCCTCCCCCGCTAACCTTTCTTTTCCTGGCACTGGCTCTCATTCCCCTGTCCCTGCTGCACTTCTGGCCTCCCTTCAGAGGGACACCTGCCAGAAGCCTTCCACAGCTGCCCCTGTGGGTGCTCAGAGATGTCAGGGCTGGCCGAGGCCGAGGGTTCAAGCCACACAGCCCTCCCTCCAAGTCCAGAGAGAGAGAGACAAAAGCCCAACACAACCCCCGCCTCGCCCCAGGGGAGCTGCTGAAGGTGGAGCTGGCCGTGGCGACCGGGCCGCCTGCTCCTTGGTGCTTGCGCCAATTCTCGGCCACGGCTCCTCCTGGCCCCCAACTGGCCTCCTGTCTGTGAGCGAGTCCACTGCTCCCCAGGCCACGGCTCCCCAACCCGCCTGGGGACACAGCACACCTCAGGCCTCGTCCACATCCACCTCACCCCGCGTTCCAGGGGTGTCCCTCCCTTTCCTCCTGGGTGTTCTCACAGCAGCCACCCCAGTGGGCCCCCACTAGGCAGCTATGCCACAGCTGGCTGCGTGGCCTCTCCTGTGAGGGGCAGTTCCTTGCTGCAGGCTGAGGGAATCCTGGTTTGGGTCCCTCCCTGAGACCAGGAGTTGGGTGGAGGCTGTTACCAGGGAGGTGACCCCAAGAAGCAGAGGTAAGGGAGCAGGAGCCAGCTGGGAGGGGAGGGTGGCTGCAGACAGCAGGGCCCGTAGAGGCGCCCAGAGTCCTGGCCCCTCCCGGAGAAAGCCCTCTGCCGCGGGCAGGCAGGCTCCAGGAAAACAAAGCTGGGCACAGCCAGGGGAGGGCACATGGGCAGCAGCTCCCAGCCCTTGCCCAGTAATTCTATTCCACTTTTAAACCCAAGCTCCACAGTGGCGGATTCTAATGTGGACGCTGCCACTGTCTGCATCAACCCGCCAGCTGCATGCTGCCTGCCACACGCCCAGGCCTCTCAGTGGCGCTGGCTGGGCCTTCCATGTAGGCCCCACCCTACCCCTTCCAGGATCCCAGACCATGGGGCCTGCTCCACTTCCCTCCTCCCTGGCTGGGGCCCGTGGAGCACCCGCAACACCATCTGTCCCCCTCTGGGGTCACTGACATCGTGTCCTCGGCCCCCTGCAGGTGCTGGGTCCGGCCAACCAGAGATTCCCATGCCCACAGGTCGGTGTCCAGGCCTGGGATTGGGCATCAGGGAAGCTGGGCTCCCCGGGTGGCTCACACAGGCCAGGGCTCAGTACCTGCTGAGTCCTCTGAGAACATTCTCTACCTTGACGGACTCCAGCATCGCGACTTTGAGGGAAAAACAAAGCAGGGGGCTGCAGGCCTTCGCCTCTGTCCATGGCTGAGATCTAAGCTCTACGGGGCTCCACCAGGGGAGGCCACGCCTTGGGCAGGAAGGTTCAGAGGCAGGTGGGGATGTGGTCCCCAGCCAGGGACCCCCTCCCTCCTCGCTCCATGCCACCCTGGGCACTGCTGACTGTCCAACTCTGCTCCCAGGGGTCTGCAGCGTGCAGGAGCAGCAGGAGGAGATCACGTTCAAGGGCTGTGTGGCCAACGTGACGATGACCCGCTGTGAGGGCGTCTGCATTTCCTCTGCCAGGTGAGTCCACGAGGCAAGGCCACCCCACGGCCAGCAAGGTTCACAACCCCACCCAGAGAGGCGCCAGGGCAGGGCAGGGGCTCCCACACAGGCACCTGCTGCCCAGTCAGGTCAGCCACTTGGCGCTTCAGCTGCCCACTGCCTGCCCTGGCCCCTGGGACCAGGAGGTCAGCAGGGAGGTCCAGGCCTTTCTGGACCAGCTGGCCTGGGGAGGGAGAGGCTTTCTGGGCGCAGGCACGCCCCTGCAGCAGCCACAACCCCTGCTCTGTCTTGGCTTTTCGGCAGCTTCAACATCGACACCCAGCAGCTGGATGCCCGCTGCAGCTGCTGCCGCCCACTCCATTCCCACGAGCAGCAGCTCGAGCTGCCCTGCCCAGACCCCAGCGCGCCTGGCCGGCGGCTCGTGCTCACCCTGCAGGTGTTCAGCCGTTGCGTGTGCAGCTCTGTGAGCTGTGGACACTAGCAGGCTCGCTGCCTGGTCTCCTGGGAGTGAACGGCTGCAGATGACAGAGAAGGACAACCCCTCCCACCAGCCCCTTCCCACTCGTGCCGGCAGCTGCGTCCCTGGTCACCAGCCCTGGCCCCCAAGAGCCCTCGGCCGTGGCTCACCTGAGACACTGGTGGGAGAGAGGCTGCCAAGCGGAGGTTCAGACCACCACACTCCTGCAGACCCTGACCCAGCTGAGCGGGACTGAGGTGGGCAGTGGCCACGGACCCTCCCAGGCACACAGGGCACTCCCAACCACCCCTGTCTGCTGTCCAACACCTCCCAGCCTCTGAGCTGGACCCCAGCCCTGCTGGGCCCAGAACGCTGCAGATGAGGCTGCGAAGCAGGTGCTGGGCCAGACCCATTGGGGGCGGGGACAACATGGGAACCTGCAAAGAGCTGGGGGCAAGAGACCCAGGCAGGCACCGGCCCAGAGAAGGGGCCTCCCAGGGTCAGGGAGGACAGAGAGTGGCAGGGAAGGTAGGGAAGCCACCCCCGCTCCCAGCCAGCCAGGAGCCCCCTCCCCACCAGCACCGCACCGTCCTCAGCAGCTTCTCCTGGGAAGACAGCGTCACCTGGCCAGAGACTCCAAATAAACTGGTTCTTATCAAGGCACAGAGACTGGTCCCTGAGCACTGCTTTTGCCTCTCCCCAGCCCCTTCGACCTGAGGCACCCACCGCACACCTGCACCCTGTGGGCCCTGCGCTCTGGGGCTGGGCTGAGAAGAGAAGCTGGCTCTGGCCCCGGGCCCTCCCCTCCCTGCACCAGGACTGTCCCATCTCGGGCAAAGACACCGTCCCCCGGGGACCACCCCCATCTGCCCACGGACCCCTCTGCTCCATCTGTGGTGGGATCGACCAGGAGATCCCATGTGGGGCCCCCTCACACCCACGTGCAGCTTGGCAGGCCCATTCTGCCAAGAATGGGAGGGAGCCCTGGCAGCACCCCAACACACTGCACAGCGGGAGCCCCGAGGCCAGGCTGAAGGGGTTCCCACAGGACCTAAGTCCCCAAAAGCTCCACCACACACCCAAAATCAAATGGGCAGAGCCAAGGGCACGTCACGCGCCAAAGGACAGGCCCACCTCCAACACAGTGGGGACCTCAAGGACCGCACCTCACGTGGCCCCGGGGAGCTACAGGGTTACGTGGGGTGCTTCCCCCAAAGACCGTCCACGATCCGGGCACTGTTCTAGCCTTTTTCTTTGATGAGGAAGGCCACACCAAGGGGCCCTCTGCATCGCCCCATAGGGAAGCGGTGCCTTGGGGAGCAGCCTTTCCTCCGATCATGGGAGGGGTTAAGGGACACGGAAGACGGATGGCAGCACACACGGCCTGCAGGTGTCGCCCACAGCAGAGCACCGCCCAGCAGCTGGGACACCAGACCGAGGCCCACGCCGCCAACTGCAGCACAAGCCCAGCACTGCGTGAGTCACACCTGGCACCGCAGGACCCAGAGTGGCCAGTGTGAGGGGTGCACGTCACTGACATGGCTACCCTGTGATCAAAGTCCAACACAGCAGGAGAGCAGACACCACAGGCCACATCACTGCATGGAGGTGTGGGGACCGAGAGGTCCGAGAGCCCCTGCAGCCGCTCCAGGACCCGCACAGCAGGAGGCTGACAGCCAGGGTAAAAGCCTCATGCAGGTGTGTCACCTCCGCAGCACGTCAAGAAACAGGAACCAGTGCTGGGCGTGTTTAGGACAGACAAGGCCCCTGTCCCGGGGACAGAGCGCAGGGCCCCAGCCATGGCTCCGCAGCTGGCCCCACTCTCTCGCCTCTGAGGGTCAGATGTGCAGCCTGGGTGCTGAGTCCAGATGACGGGTGAGAGCCAAGCCGCGGGTGGCACACAGGCTCGCGGCCAGCGGCCCCTTCACTTCCTGACCACGCAGAGGCTTCCCACCAGGACCACTGGACAGACCACTGGAAGCACTCAGGCCTGCACCGTGGCCTGGGGACGCCCACTCTGACAGGAGAGAGAGTTTTGCACCACAGCCCACGCTTTACCCTGGAGTCCTGGGGGCCCCGAGGGGCCAGGGCACTCATCGGAGCCCGAAGGCAGGTGGCGAGCACGCCTCGTGGGGCCAGCAGGATGCTCCTCCCCCCGCTGCACGTCTGAGGCCCCAGCAACTGCAGGAGCGTGACAGATGCCCTTCCCGACCAGGAGCTGGGACAGGAAAACCATGACATTCCACCAGGACATGTGGTTTTGCCAGAAGTCATTACAAATACAAATGTTTCTATATTCTACATCAAAATCCCAACCAGGAAGACTGTCTAGCTGGGGCTGCGGCAAACCCGGGGCGGCCGTGCTCCTCCCAAGAGCCCAGGATGATGCCAGGCGCACAGCCACCAGGACGGCCACACTGAGGTGCAGCCCCTGCGATGTGCAGCCGTGCTGCTGCTTCCAAAGGCTCCAAGGCAGGTGGGCGGCAGCATGGGGCAGCTCAGCAACACTCCCACAAACACCACGTTCACGTCAACTTCTAATTTCCCTTTAATTTGTAGATTTAACCACAGAACTGTCTTGATTTTTATAAAAACTGATCCCAAAATCCACCTTCTGCCGTGGCTGCCACAGTCCAGGCTGAGCTTTTCTCCTGAGCCACACACGCGTGTTCCTGTCCAGCCCAGAGGGGAGGGGTCCGGAGCAGCGGGGCGGGGAGGCGCCATGTGCTATGACGCTGGACACGAGGCGCCCATCTGCAGGATGGCCAGGAAGACAGACAGCACAGACGAAGGAAACGCAAGACACACGAGCCTGGCCTTCCCTCCTTGCCACTAGAACTGCGCCGACAGCAATTCACATAATCTCTGGGAAACGGCTTCCTTACTCGTCCGCAGCGTGAGCCGGTACATCTGAAACAGAGCACAGCAGGACAGCGGGTCAGCGGGCACGCCGGGGCTCACAGGCCCGCAGGTCCAGCCCTGCCATGCGGGAACCCTGTGGGCCACACCCAGGGAACGCACGCTGGAGGCACCCACAGCTCAGCAGAGGCCTAAGCACCACACAACAGTCGGCACAGAAACTGCGGGCTGGCTTGGCAGCACCTGGTGCCTCACACGCAGCTAGCGGGAATGTGCAGTGTGCGGCCACCTGGGGAAGCTGGGGGGCAGCTTTGGCAGCGCTAAGCACAAACACTCCTGGGTGCTGCCCGAGTGAAACGCAGACAGGCGTCCATCGACAGAACAGGACGTGGACAGACGGGATGAGGCAGTCACCCAGAGGAAGAGCTTCCGACGCACGTGGCAGCTGGGAGAGCCACAGCCCAGGCCCAGGCTGCTCCGTGGTGGGACGAGGCTCCCCGGGGCCGGCTGTGGTGAGGCTGGGACCTGATCACATACTGACAGGGTAGGGCTGGATGGGCACACATGTCGCAGCTGCCGGAACTGCACTGGAGAGCTACGTGTCACCATGAGAACTGTCAGAATCCACTCGAGCGTGCTCAGCCATTTCCCCAGGGCCTGACCTGGGCTTGCAGGTTTGGCTCCAGGCGCAGCAGGCATCCAATCTGGGTGGTTTTCGTGTGTATGATTCCGGCTCCCACGAAATTCGCAGGATTGGGATCGACTTCTTCTAGAAGTGCAGAACCGAATCCAATGATCTGTCCGAACAAACAGGAGGGTGAGGGCCGGCGCCCGTCGCAGGTGCGTGTCCCGCGTCCCCCAAGGCCCCTCAAGACGCACTACCTTGGCTTTGGTGACCTCTGTGTCCATGGGGTGCTTCGCCTTGAAGATGTTCTGGACTTCCTGTTGTGGACTGAGAAACAGCAACCAAGGCCAGTGTTCTCAGCCAGGCCAGAGACCAAAGCCCACCTGTTCAAATGACCCCCCGCCCCCACCCTGACCCTACAGGAAAACAGGTTCTCACTTGCTCAACTGCTTCCAACGTTGAAAGAAATCCTGAGAAGCCATTTCTGTGGGCTGGAAGAACTTGTTAAGCGTGATGGGCAGCTGCACAGAAACATTCTGGAAGGTGCCCCCATACCTGCAAGCAGCAGCAGCAGAAAGAGACAGTCAGCTCCTCCTCCGAGCGCCTCAGGGGCCGGAAACGGCCTGGGTGAGGTGTGCCCACCCATCACCACCCACCAGAGGGGGGCCGAGGTAGCTCGGTGTCCAGTGTCGCCCACAGGCAGGAGGGCAGGCCAGGGCCGTGCACAAAGGCAGGACACCCCAGTGCCTCACTTCTCCCCAGTAATCTGTTTCCCAAAATTCCAAGTCTGTGTAAACAGTGTGATTTCTTTTTCTTTGAAAACACAAAGGCATTTGCACAAATAAAACAAAACTTTGCATGTCTATGTCTCCAAACTTTACAGTAAACAACCTTAAGTTCTCTGTATTTTTAATGTCAGAAAGTGTGCTTTTCTAAGCCGGGCGTGGCTGTTTACACCTGTAATCCCAGCACTCTGGGAGACGGAGGCAGGCAGATCACCTGAGGTCAGGAGTTCGAGACCAGCCTGACCAACACGGAAAAACCCTGTCTCTACTAAAAATACAAAAAAAAATTAGCCAGGCATGGTGGCTCATGCCAGTAATCCCAGCTCCTCGGGAGGCTGAGGCAGGACGATTGCTTGAACCCGGGAGGCAGAGGTTGTGGTGAGCTGAGATGGCGCCACTGCACTCCAGCCTGGTGATAGGGCAAGACCCTGTCTCAAAAAAAATAATCGAAGTGTGCTTTTCTAAACATCCCTAACTTTGCAGACACCTGGCAGGGGACAGGCTGCCCGTATACGCTCTGTTGTAGTCACTGAAAAGGGGAAGTAGCAAACAGTCGAAACACGAAAATCCTACGTTTTAAAAAATAAGCAGAGTGGTATGATCTGAGCTCTACTGCAGAAAAACGCACCCCCAAGGCCAGTGTCCGAAGGAAACCAGCTGCCCTGGCCCTGCGGCTGTCACCTGGCACCAAGCCAGGGAGGTGGCTCCGGGGCCCGGGCTGTCTGCCACCCCATGAGGTGGGCCCCGTAGTGCCCATGAAGATCCTAGCAGGCCCCGTTTGGGTGCTGCCTGCCGTCCCGGAGCCTGGGGCTTCGCCTCCCCTGGTTTCCTGCACTCTGCAGAGCTGGGGGCAGCAGCAGCTCAGGCCACACCCGTAGGCCCTGGGTCCCCTCAGGAAGGATGCGGTGCGGGCACAGTGGGGGCCGCTGGAGCCCAAGTGCCCGCACATACTCCTTGGCCCGGAGCGCACACGCTCTGACCTGAACTGAATGCTGAGGACCGGCGCCTCTGTGAAGTCGGACACGCACTCTATGTTGACCACCTGCTGCACCTGTGCGCCCCCCTCCACGGTCGGGTCCACAGGCTTGGTCTGCAGGTTCAGGTGTGTGCGCATTAAGGAAACCAGCCAAGCAAGCCCCAGTGGCAGTGGCAGAAACGGGCCGGACTAGATCCCAGCGTGGCCTGCGTAGGCAGCACACGCACCACACTCCAGGACCACCAGCTACAGTCGAGGGGCAGCCACTCCACCCGGCCCTGCCCTTCCACCCAGGCTGGGTCCCGCCCACCAGACAACCCTCAACACACTGCTGCATCTCACGCTCCCAAAATGACGCCTCCATTTTACAAAGTCGCTTAGATTATACACGGGCTATTTTACTTATCTGTTCCATTCTGTCAGCCTCAGCTCTGGTTCCCACATACACAATTTTTGTCACTGTTTGCAGAAACTGGTGCTTAGTATGACAGGAAACTTAAAGAATCCTGGGAAGTAGGCTCCTAAGACAGCGAGACTCAGAAAAGGGCCCGCCATGCTGTGATCAGCATGGTTTTCATGCTGGAAAACAAGTGTTTGCCCACAGCCTCTCCTGAAGAAACGTGTGACACCAGCGAGGCTGCGTCCGGAGGCAGTGGGTGCGGCCTCTCCCTCCCTCTGGGCCTGTGCTGTCTGGAGCCCAGCACACCCCAAGGGAGAGACCCCTACAGAGGGCACAGCAGGAGCCAGAGCTTCCACTCCTGGTCCTCAACAGTCTTCACTTCACGTGATCCCACATGTGTGTATCTTTAATGACTGTTTTGAACAGTTAGCTTGAACGGTCTGCATTAAAACGTGCTAACATGAACACAGACCAGCCAGTGCCAAGGAGGACGCTGCTTCACTCAGACCTCTGACCACAAATCCCCAGACGTCACCGTCTCTGGTCAAGCTGGGGCCTTCATGCTGACTCTCTCTGGTGGGGATGTCCTTAGAGGAAGACATGTTAGTGTCCCTCTTTTAGCTGGGGAAGTTCTAGTGTCACTTCTTTTCAGTCTAAAAGCCCTACAGAAGCACACGGGCTCTGCCGGGGTGCGAGCCTCACTCTGGTTCCCGCCAGTGCCTCCCACGCTCTGCAAGCAGCAGCTCCGTCTGGGAGACGTCAGGGAGGAGGGTGTAAAGATAAAGTCACAGGAGAATAAAGCCAGATGAAAAAGAAAGGGACTCCAGTTAGCCAGATGCAGGGCAAGAGGCAAACACACATCACTTTTAAATGTATTGTCAAAACTCATACGAATACTGCCTGATTTCTTTCGTCTGCTCAATACCATCGGCAGATGATGATGGTCTGATTTTCAAATAGCATCTGGAATTATCTTGCTATTTTAACAAAACAAGAAAACCAAAAAACTTCCTCGCAAGTCTCCTCTAGCCCCAAGTTACTGCGTGTGTGGGCTCGGGGGCAATGCACCCAAGGATATGAGGCTGAAGGTCGTCTGAGCAGATGAGTGTTGGGGTAAAATTCAGGAACTGCGTGGAGGTCTTATTCCCATAAAAGATAAACATCCGACCTAGAAGGAAACAAAAACAACTTTTCACACACATCATCCCACACCGATGCAGAACATTCACACTGAAAAACAAGACCCCGCAATCTGCAGCTGAACTGAAGTTGCCTGCAGGGACGTTTGCCTGTTGTTAAAATTAAGAACAAATGTTTTCTAGTTTTAGAATGAGCACGCCAGTGCTGGTAGAGATGGGGTCTCGCAATGTTGTGCAGCCTGGTCAAAAACACCTGGGCTCAAGCGATCCTTCCACCTCAGCAGTCTGCCAAAGTGCAGGAATTACAGGCTGCAGTCACCAGGCCACAGTCTGTTTTGTCTGCTTTGTTTCTCAAAATCCCAGCCTCAAGTAATAGGCCTGCCTTGGCCTCCCAACATGCTGGCGTTACAAGCGTGGGTCACCATGCCAGCTACCTGTTTGTTTTATAATGGTCATCCTGGTGGGTGGGGTGGCGTCTCACTGTGGGACCACAGGCGTGGGCCCTCC
>NW_022437152.1:212814-224262 GCF_009761245.1 Sapajus apella | reverse complement strand
CCTCGTGGGTGGGGTGGCGTCTCACTGTGGGACCACAGGCGTGGGCCATCCTCGTGGGCGGGGTGGCGTCTCACTGTGGCTTTATTTGCACGTGCCTAATGACTTTGTCCATCTTCTCAGGTGCTTACTGAGCATTTCCGTATCTTCTGTGGAGAATGTCTCCTCAACAACCCTGCACCCACACCACCTGCTTTGTTGTGGAGATGGTTCTTCATTTGTTGCCCAGGCTGTTCTTTTTCCCATTTTTCAACTGGGCTGTTTTTTTACCGAGTCATGGGAGTTATTTTTACATTCTGGATATCAATCCCTTATAAGTACATAATTTGCAAATATTTTCTCTTAATTTCCCATAATTTCTAAGAGACATTTTCATTAAGTAATTAAAACACGTACCTAAATTCTGCCGAAATTCAGACTTAAGTCCAATTTGAAGCAGCTGGTTTTCAAACAACACACCATTGTTTTTACAAACAAACCTGGGGAAAAAGACAGTATATGTCACTCAAAACCACCCACAAAACACAAGGGTTTGTTCTGGAAAAAAACGTGTAGCACAAGGAGGCCAGAAAAACCTCTATGGGACACAAGGGAGGAAAAAAGTGGAAAACTGTGGCTGGGCACGGTGCCTCACACCTGTAATCCCAGCACCTCGGGAGGCAGAGGTGGGCAGATCACGAGGTCAGGAGTTCCAGACCAGCCTGGCCAACATGACGAGACCCCGTCTCTACCAAAAATACAAAAATTAGCCTGCGTGGTGGCAGACACCTGTAATCCCAGCTACTGGGGAGGCTGAGGCAGGAGAATCTCTTGAACCTGGGAGGTGGAGGTTGCTGTGAGCCAAGATAGCGCCACTGCACTCCAGCCTGGGTGACAGAGCCAGACTCCATCTCAAAAAAAAAAAAAGTGGAAAACTATTCCAAGGACATCCTGACAAATGGCCACAGAGAGGATGGCGAGTGGGGCACAGTGAGGCAGGCACAGCCCCGGTGAGACCTGTGTGGTCAGTGGGTGCAGCTGCTTTTCATGAACTTGCTGCTCCACATATAATGGCCTCTCACAGCCCCAGACAGGACGGGGCGTGATGATATATGCACATAGCCTCTGGCCACACCACACACTCCATCCAACAAGGTGCCAGACACTCAGCCAGGTGAAGGCCTCGCCATCAGAGCCTGGCTGCCTCGCCCCGCACTGATGCACATGCACGTACGGGCACCCAGCCATCCACCCGCCAGCAGCACAGCCCTGCAGGGCCCTGGGTACCCCCATCTCCTCTCTGGCCTCCCCTCCCCTCTCTCCAGGCATGGCTGTGTCTATGCTGCACGGGGAACCCAGGGCTTTGCTCACCACAGGGCACTTATCTACAGTACACAGAATGAGGGGAAATGAAACAGCATTGGTTAGCTTTCATTTGCATTTATTGCAGAAGAACTTTGAGTTTTCTGACCTCCTCTAGGAAACCACAACTCCACAGGGACCTGGGTCCAATGGAAGGAGAAGGGGGCAGGGCAGCAGCACAAGGCTCCTGAGTGGGCCCAGCAGAGGGACGCCACACTGATTCATACCACAGGGTGGGGAGGCGGGAGGTCCCGGAGCCGCCCCTCCCCGCAGCCCCAGTGCCTAAGAAGCAGACGCTGCATGGCAGCAGCCTAACTCTGCAATCTCCAGCTCCACCTATGCTGACTCAGAGAAGACCCAGACCAGCCATTCCCACGCTTACCCAGTCTCTACTCAGTGCACCCCATCTGCCACCCTGGAAGGTCTGAGTGCTGCTGACCCGCAGATGAGCTCGTTGGCAGCCTGCCGTACGGAGGCCAGGCCAGGAAGAAGACAGAGGAAGGAGCGACAGGCGGCAAGGGCCCCAGTTGGGACAGTGACAGAGGTCCTTGGCAGGGAGGGCGCTGCTTGCCACACACTGCCCCACTCCGGCCTGCCATGGCCACAGAGCCGTGAGGCAGCAGTCCCCGCATGCACACACCTCTGGAGGCTACAGCCAGCCCGACACGCCACTGGTCCAGCTCCATCCACATGCGAAGCTTCCAAAAGCCCAGTGTGGCCCACCCAATACACAGGTCAGTCATCCACAACACAGGCGCTCCCCTGGACTTCACACAGCAGGTGACTAACAAAGTAGGCATCACTTCACAGGAGAAGCCGCCGAGGGAAAGGTCCACATGCCCACCGCGCCCCGGGGCCACTGCTCCGCCGCAGCCAGTGAGCACTCCACCCGAGAGGCCAGTGCAGACACAAGACTGTGGAGTGGACACTCGTGGACTGGCCTAAGCCACTTCAAAGTGCAATCTGTCAAGGACATGGGAGGGGTGCTGACTCTCCCACGGCATGACAGAGAGGCCCTGCGGCCGGCGTCTCAGCTTGGCTGCTTGTTTTTTAAAGGGTCATCCCAACTACAGCCTGGCCTGGGGAACTTCACGGGGAAACGCAAACCACTCTGCGAGGCCGAGAATGCAGCGTCCTGTCCTGTAAGCCACATCCCGGCAGCCACGCAGTTGGCTCGCCCTGAGGCCCTCTGCGCCTCCATCCGACACCAAACACACACAGACACCTGACGACCCTCTGTAGCCAGACCAAGGCCAAGACACCCCAGACACCAATGCCCCAAGGCCTGGCCACCGGGAGACAGTGCCACTCAACATGAGGAGTGCACAAGGGCCACGTGCAGCTCCCAGCACAGCCGTGTGGAGACGGGGCAGGCATGTGCCCAGCAAGGAAGGGCTGAGGCTGCCACGGACTGTGCACAAAGTCCCTGTCCCTTCCTCCCAAGACACTGAGGAGCAGCCACTGCCACAGCACTGGAACCTGGACCCTGCAGTGCTTCTCAACCCCAAACACAGCGATGCTAAGAGCAGTAACAGGTCTGTTTTCATCCCAAGAGGCGACCTGCACCAAACACGCACAGCAGCCTGCTCTCCTACGTCCTTTTCCAGCACGTAACAGGAAACAGGACTCACGCGCAACATGAACACAAAGAACTGGAAAACATTTAAAACCACCAGAATTCTATCATCGTCTTCAGAACGGGGGACCGAAAGGCCATTCCTCAAAGGCTCTCTAACCTCCGTCTGGGACAGAAACTGGCACCTGCGCTCCCAACCCACAGGGCAGCAGGGGAGGGGCGTCAACTCTGAGAAGAGGGGGCCTCGGACCTCCGACCTGACATAAAAACAAGCAGACAGCTGAGAGCAGCCAGCAGGGGCAAGGCACAGCTCATCAGTCCCGCAGAGAGGGCCGGGGAGAGCGGCCTGCACTAACATTCTGGGTACCGCGGAGACACTGGCAGAGACCACCACACATGGGGAGCTGGGTGGTGTCCAGGCAGTGGACACAAATTAGAGCAGGACAAGCAGCAAAGACGGGCTGTCCGTGGAGCCGACCACAGGCTGGAGGCCGAAGACGTGGACGGGGCGGGCCTCACAGGAGGACTCGGCAAGTGAGAAGCTCCAGGACGAGAGACCGGGCCTCCAGGTCAGACGCGGACAAGACGGCCTGTCAGAGTGAAACGCAGCCCAACGAGGCAGGGAAGAGGCGAAAAGAGGACGTGTCGCTACAAGGAGTGCTGGCCAGCATGGACACCGCCGCAGACAGGACACACCGCGGGCCAGACCGTGGCTCTTTTCACGTCCTCCTCCTCTCTTGAGAGTCACGTTACCCTCTATCTGCTGAACACTGCAGCCCATAAACCAAGTTCTGAGGGGAGTTCCACAGCAAGCCTACCCCACCCACAACACGGCAGCTCCCACTCGTCCCCCAAGCAGCTCTGGGAGGTAAACTTCGCTGCCCTCAGCCACACTGGAGGTCACGGGCACAGCACCCCCCGTGCCTGTCTGCAGGACCCCGCTGCCCACCTCTGTCCCGCTGGCTGTGGCCACACCAGGGGTCACAGGGCACAGCACCCCCCGTGCCTGTCTGCAGGACTCAGGAAACCTGACTACCTGGCAAAGTTGTCTTCGGAGCCAGGAGCGAGAGGTGCGACCGCAGAGGCCGAGTCTGAGAACACATCCACGAGCAGCCCGCCGCTGCCGGAGGAGGGTGGGGGGCCCGCAGGGGCCGGGGGGGCGGCCCCCAGACCCAGCAGGTCTGCCGATGGAGAAGGCGTAGACTGGAAAAGAAGGAAGGAGAGCATCAGCACAGAGCCTCCCTGGCCTGGCTGACCCCAGGCAGCTCACGCGTGCACGTCCTCCCCCACGGCACCCCCTTGGCATCCCCGAGATCCCGGAGGCTAGGGCAGGTGGCACACGGGCCAGTGAGTGGCCAGAGCATGAGGGCAAACAGCCACCTCCTGAGTAGATCCCAAAGCCCAGCCTGAAGGCAACTGCACTTCAAAGACAAACCATCATTTCACTAAGATGACCTACATTTTCTCACAATGGCTGAAGGAAAAAAAAATTCTCAAAAAAAGTTTGCCATGAAAGGCATAAAAAAGAAACACGTGGCTTAAGAAATAAGATCAAGCACGTCACTGCCGACTGTCCGAGAAGGAAGTTCCAGAAGATGAAAAGGAACTTATTTGGGTGCACGATCATTTCAATCATTAAGTTATGACTAAACCATTATTAGTTTAATCATTTAAAAGTCTACAGTTCAACAGATACTTTCAAAAAATAATTGCTTTCTGGCCAGTGCGGTGGCTCACACCTGTAACCCGGCACTTCGGGAGGTGGAGGCAGGAGGACTGCTTAAGCCCAGGAGTTTGAAAGGAGACTGGGCAACATAGCAAGAAGCTGTCTCTGTTTTTTCTTCTTCTTTTTTTAGACAGTCTCACTCTGTCACCCAGGCTGGAGTGCAGTGGTGCAATCTTGGCTCACTGTAACCTCCGCCTCCCAGGTTGAAGTGATTGTCCTGCGTCAGCCTACCGAGTAGCTGAGATTACAGGCATATGCCACCATGCCCAATTAATTTTTTTGTATTTTTAGGAGAGATGGGATTTCACCATGTTGCCCAGACTGGTCTCTAACTCCTGGGCTCAAGTGATTCTGCTGTCTCAGCCCAAAGTGCTAGAATTATAGGAGTGAGCTGCTGCACCCAGCTCTATTTTTAAAAAATTAAATACTAGTAATAATGGCTCTTTGTTGTTGTTGTTTTTGTTTCTTTGAGATGGAGTCTCGCTCTGTCTCCCAGGCTGGAGTGCAGTGGTCTCAGCTCACTACAACCTCCACTTCCCAGGTTCAAGTGATTCTCCTGCATCAGCCTCAGAGAAGGTGGGATTACAGACTAGTTTTTGTATTTTTAGTGGAGACAGGGTTTCACCATGTTGGCCAGGCTGATCTCAAACTGCCGACCTCAAGTGATCTGCCCACCACAGCCTCCCAAAGTGCTGGGATTACAGGCGTGAGCCGCCACACCCAGACATCTATGGCTTTTAACCACTTTCTAAAGCAGGAAAGCCCTTTGCCCTAGCAAATAAATTTGTACCCGAAACGTTCGTTACCACAGACTGTGATACCAAGGCCAGATTCAGGCCCCAGGACGACAGGGTCCTGACACCCACTGCGGGTTCCCCATCTCCTCCTGGTCCTCAGGCCTGGGAGACCCTCCTCAGGGAGCAGGCCTGGCTCCTGGGCCATACTGGTTCGTCCCTTCCCTCCAACAGCAGGACAACTTGAGGGGTGAAGTTTCTGCCTACGAGGGTCCCGGGCTCCTGCACATGAGGCCAAGCAGCCTCTGATCCCCACACCCATGTGCTCCCCAGCACACCCAGGGGCCCCAAGGAGCTGTGTGCAGAGAGAGAGGATGCTCAGAAGAAGTACATGTTCCGGCCTCATTGATGATCTTAATAGACATTTTCGCCAACGTGACACCAAAATAAAGCCACTGCCTCTCATGGGAAAGGCACGCATGTTGATGCCACCCTCAAAGAGACCCTTCGTGACCCATGCAAAAGACCCCAAGCAGGAGAATGTGCCAGGAGTGACCCCACCTCTGTCCTTCCCTCCTTCCTCACCCCAGCCCACTAGGGTCTCCCTGTGAGCAGTGGGGACAGACCAAAAGCACAGGATAGCACCAAAGCCCACACGCCACAGCTCTCAGTCACAACGGAGGCCACTGCCTCCGTCACAGACGCTCCCTAAGGAGCCCACCCGTCAGGCACCACTGACCAGCAGGGGGGAAGCCACACTCAGAAAATCCACGGAATGAGCCCTGAAGGGGGCCCTCCAAGGAGGCACCTTAACAGAAATGCTGGCCCTCACTGGACCTTCATCCTCCTTTGCAGAGGGCAGCATGCCACTCACTCCCACAATCTAGAAGCTTCCATCTGATCCCTAAGCCACACGGTCAAGGCCAGGCACCTCCAAAGTCCACCCGGAGCCTGGCTGGGCAAACCTAGGTGTGATCTAAGGCCTAGGGTGTGGGCACACCTCACAGGGCCCACATGAAAAAGACGCATCAACAAGAACCACAGAGAGAGAGAGAGACTGACGACAACCCTGAGCCCCCTTCTGCCCTCAGCGAGCTCCTCTTCAAGTCGAAGCAGCTGGAGAGGAGCCAGAGCCCCTGGTGCCTTCCCGGCCTCCAACAGGCCACCGCAGGTTTCCTCGGAAGGCTTCCAGTGCCCTTGTGGAAAGTCGCCTCCCCTGGGTCATGTCTTCCTGCCCTCGCTTCCTCACCCAACTGGGGCCACGTCCTCCTCTCTGCAAGGCGGAGCCACTGCTGGCCCAGCACCCACAGGAAAGGCCCTGTTCTGGCAGCTCATAGACAAATCTCCACAAATCAGCACTCTGTCTCCAGAAACCCAAGTCAAGACGCCCGAAGGAGGAGGGGAGACGGATCAGTGGAGTGACGGAGTGGCTACTGACATCCCACGGGACAGGGCCTAAAGCAGGTCACCAGCTCTACAGAGCACATGAGAAGCACGAGCATGAAGGTGCTCAGGCGTGAAGGGAAGACGCCCACCTGGGTTACCATGCACTCCAGGATCAGCTCACAGGCAAGTCAAGCCTCTGGAGGGCGGGCACGGCAGGTGCCACAATCAACACAGAGAGGACACAGGGGACAGGGGCTGCACACAGGACATGAGGCGATGGGGGGAGGGCGAACCGTTAACCCGAGTCAGGCTCAGCCGAGGGGGGGGGAGGGGGGGGGGGGGGAGGAGGGGAGGGGCGGGGAAGGGAGAGGGGGAGGAGGAGGAGGAGGAGGAGGAACAGGAGCCAGCCATTGGGCGAGATGTCAGGCCTGGATATGAGCCCCATGGCAGGCCCTGCACTATCAGCCGGAGGGGCAGAACACACAGTCAGCAAGGACACGCGGTCAGCAAGGGCACACAAGCAGGTCCCTGACTCAGAGATGAGCTCCCTCCCAACCAGCAAAGTGCCAGGGCAGGTACCGCCATGGGAGCTGGCCCCAAAAGCCCTGCCAATACTGAGTGGCAGCACTGGACCGGCGTCCTGGAGAGGAAACCCTCTCTCCAGAACTCCTCTAACTGGACAGAGACAGCCCGAGTGACCCCGACAGGAGCCCTCCCCAACAGCACAGAAGGGAACAGCCAGCAAGCAGAGCCAAGCAAAAACACAACACTCAAAATGACACTTCTCACCCGACAAATACCACAGGACACATTCTCAGTTACAGAATTACTTTCATCGCATCACACATACAAGGAAAACCAGACCTAACCCAACTCACTACAGAAAACCTCCAAGAACAGGGCAAGACAGGTCTGCCCTAAATCAACAAAGCACGTGTCAACAGCCGTCTGGGTGAGGCAGTCCTGCAGGAGAGGGGCAGCCAATCCCATAAAACAAGTCACCACAGAGGACTCAAGATACTGGTCTGGAGGACTTGCCTCGCCAACAAACAGTGGCCCCCGGGACAGACCATCGTGGGTGTCCTGAGCCACGGCCGACGCCTGGGTTCTCAGTACACGCTGCTCCCTGACAGGCTAATGCCCTGCTGGTGCCAAGTCTTGGGGGAGAGGCCCTGACAGGTCTGGGTGCACAGCAGAAGAGGGACCCACCATAGCGCTGGTGCTGGCCGGGGCAGGCTCGGGGCCCCCGTTCACATCAACACTCCTCTCCCGCTTGGTGTCCTCCAGGTCTGTCACCGTGCTGGGGCCCTTCTTCTTCTTGAGCTTGGCAAGGATGGAGGACTCCCGCTCCGGGAACGGAGGCATCTCCTCCAGCACAGTTGCCTTGGGAAGACAGGGTGAGCTTGAGCAGAGCCCTGACTCCCAACTCCCAACCCCCGGTCATGTGAGCACAGGGTGGGGACTCCTACCAGGATGTCGGTGCTGGCCACGGTGCTGAGCCGCAGGTACTCCACGGCGCGCTGCTGCAGCTCCACGTCTGCATTCCGCAGCTGGCTGTCGCTGCGCAGCACGTCCTGGATGGTGGGCTTCACCTCCGGAAAGAGGTTCACGAACTTGATGTAGGTGGACAGGAGCAGCGCACGGGTGGGGACACTGCACAGGTGGAACTTGGAGTGCAGCAGGTTGAACTGGATCAGCGGGCTGGGGGCAAGGAGAGCACAGCAGGGAACCCGTCATCCCCGCAGGGAGGGACGGCAGCCAGACCCCTCGCCTGCACCACAGGCCGCTGGTGACACCCCTCCTCCAGCTCCAGAACCCACTGCAAGGCGCCCGCCCATTCACAAGGTCAGCCGCGGACCCGGTCTCTCTATTTCCCACTAGAATCCCTGCTTTTTTGTCCCCTGAAGGAAAACAAGACGACAGTGCCTGGAGCAGGAGCGGCTCTGCGGGGTCTCACGACAAAGCCGGCTTGTGCCTCGGGGCTGTTCCGGTGACAAGCAAGGACACCAGCCACCCTGGCCACTGGAGCGCACACAACCCCGACGTGCACAGGGCCCCTCACCTGGATCTCGGGTCTCCAGCTATCAGGTTTCCAAACTCCCCCAGGATGTAGCCACCCACTTTGACCAGGTTCTCGTGGCACGCAGGAGCCTGAAGAGCCTGCGAAGCCACAAACACAATGAGGAGCATGGCAGCCACGTGGCCAGAGTGAAGTCAGGCAGGCACTTGCTGGCAGGCTGCACCCCGCGCCAGCAGCAGCCCTCAGCTTCCTGGAAACCCCAGTCTGAGCGCACCTGCCCCTCCCCCCTCCCCGCCTTCCTGCAGCGCCCTCAGGTCCTGTGTCAGCAGCAAGGAGCCAGAGGCTGCCACCCGCTGGCCTGCCCTGGAGGGAGCTGCAGCGTCCTGAACAGGCTGCAGCCGGGTAGGTTCTGCCAGCGCCCTCACGGCACACCCGCCCCGGTGGCCTAATCCTCTCCATGGACAGGCGGGCCCCACCCTGCAGACACAGCATGCTCTCACACACGGAGGCAGCTTTCTCAGGTGGCCCCAGAGAGCCACAGTTTGAAAAGTCAGGGTGAGAAGAAACTGTGACTCAGTCAGGGACACCAGCAGCAGAGGAGCCAGAGCCTCAGGGAAGAGCTGAGGGGCATGAGGGGTCAGCCACAGCCCCAGCACCTTCACGCAGGCGGGCTGGGACCACTACTCACCTTCCACGACTCCCCCCCCATCCTTCCTGGCAGTCCCATGGCCGTACCTCGAACACGGTCTTGGCCGCGTAGCCCTGCACGTCGTCCCGGTTGATGACGATCTGAATGACTCGGTACCACACCTCTTCACTCACGTAATCGCCAGCGATTCGGATCAAGTTCAAGATGGTGTCCACGTACCAGGTGTAGTCCACGGCATACTTCTCGGCCAGGATGGCGACCTTCAGCACCTGCAGGGGATTGGCGGCTGAGGGCGGACACCTGCAGGCCATGGCAATCCCAAAACCAAACTATCACCCAACGAGGGTTTCAGAAGCACCTATGTGTCTATTTTAAAAGTTTGGGATGGCCGGGTGCGGTGGCTCACGCCTGTAATCCCAGCACTTTGGGAGGCCGAGGCGGGTGGATCACAAGGTCAAGAGATCGAGACCATCCTGGTCAACATGGTGAAACCCCGTCTCTACTAAAAATATAAAAAATTAGCTGGGCATGGTGGTGCGTGCCTGTAATCCCAGCTACTCAGGAGGCTGAGGCAGGAGAATTGCCTGAACCCAGGAGGCGGAGGTTGCGGTGAGCCGAGATCGCGCCATTGCACTCCAGCCTGGGTAACAAAAGTGAAACTCCGTCTCAAAAAAAAAAAAAAAAAAAAAGTTTAGGATGCACAAGAAGCTTGCACTAGATTCTCAAAAAGGCCACAAGCCCAGAAAGTTTAACATTCCCTGACTTAAGCAAGTAAAGCCAGCCTGAATCCCAGGAAAAGGCGCAGCCCAGCGCACAGGTGGCCATGACCACAGCCAGGCCATCTCCCACCTGGCCCTCCTCTCCTGAAGCACCTGGCTGCAGCGCCCTCTGACCCTGCCACCCTGGGGTCCTGGCGGCCGCCTCTCTGATGGTTTCCTCCTGCTCCAGCCAAACTTTCCTGCGAGTCCCACCTGGGCGTCCCCCTTCTCCTCCTCTCTGGCTCACTCTCACGGGAGACCTACCACTCCTTTACCCCCAGGCACCCAGAGGTGCCTGCCCCGCCCACACCCACATGGCAGCCACACACATGGAGCTCTGCCAGGCTGTCCGACACCAAATTCATCTCCCCAAAGTCACCTCGCCTTGCACCAAGCTCCCTCCAAGAGCACCAGCTGCCAACACCAATGCTGGCAGGCATCAAGACCACACACCTCCCAAGGACACCCCCCAAACGCCCTGCCGCCCCCTCCCCACGCCCCGCCGCACCCCCACACCCTGCTGCTGGCCGCTCAGATGCTGATGACTGTGTCTCCCCTGAGTCCTTCCATGGAGCCTGGACCCTGAAAAACTCCATGATACTTCCAGAGCATCATTCCAAAATGCATTGCCTCTGAGCCCTGCCTCAGCCTGGGGCTGTGCACAAGGGCCCTCACGCCTCACTGGCAGGGTCCCCATGCACCCCTCTACCCATCTCACATGCCCTGCTCCCCACCCTGTACTGAGCCACCCACCACCCATCCACAAACTGCTGCTCCGCCCTCCCAGTGACCCCTGCAGCATCATCCTCTCCAGACCAGGCGCCTCCCACCCCTACAGAAGTCCACACAGCACCCCCAGAGTGTAATGCCTCCTGAGGCCGCGGAACATGGAGCACTTCCTCCGGCCATCCCACCTTCAGCACAGCGACCCTTGGCCCTGCTCTTAATCCATGCTCCTCCACAGATGGGAAGGGGCAGAGGAGGAGTGGGCCAGGTCCGGTGTGGACACCCAGCACCTAGCGCAGCCACAGAGAAGACGCTCTGCCATGCCTGGCTGAAGGAACAGGGTGTGGGGAGCGCCACTCGGGCCAAGACGCAGCACCTGTCTTACTCCCCACAGCAGGAGCTGTGAGGTCACCGCTCATCCACACCTGTCTTACACCTCACGGCAGGAGCAGCTGACATCACTCATCACACCTGCCTTACACCTGACAGCGGGAGCAGCTGACGTCACTCACCGCACCTGCCTTACACCTCACGG
>NW_022437152.1:202890-212804 GCF_009761245.1 Sapajus apella | reverse complement strand
GCCTTACACCTCACGGCGGGAGCAGCTGACGTCACTCATCGCACCTGTCTTACATCTCACGGCGGGAGCAGCTGACGTCACTCATCGCACCTGTCTTACACCTGACGGCGGGAGCAGCTGACGTCACTCATCGCACCTGTCTTACACCTCACGGCGGGAGCAGCTGACGTCACTCATCACACCTGTCTTACTCTTCACGGCAGGGGCCGGCTCAGCACAGCCGCTCACCGCAAAGAGGGGCGAGAGCAGACACTGGGACCTCAAAACCTGCACAACAGCACTCAGACGCACACTGCTTCTGTCTGCTCAAAACACTCAGGATGATCAGGAAGGAGGCTCCTGTAACAGCCGTCCCCAGAGCCAGCCCCACCCCACCACAGGTGTTGAGACCAGGCCACACTGCCCCAGCCAGGCCAGAGAAGGACCCCTGGCCATAGTCAACAAGCACCTGCCTGGCCGCTCCACAAACAGGACCCGCTCAGCCCGGCCCTACGCCAAACCCACCCCATGGGGCCTGCCCTTGGGGCCTCCTTCCGGGAGTCAGCCCACCCCTGTCCCATCCCCCTCACCGTCCCAGGCCCACTGTCCTGGAGGGTGGACAGTCCAGCAGGAGAGCTGCCTCCTGGCCCCTGCTCTCTGTAGGTGCAGCGCCTCACTGAAGCTCAGTCTGTAGTCATTTCACCCTTGGCACCCAGGCCCCTCCGTTCACTCAAAGATCCCTGAAAACCTAAGAGTCCCACCTGGGCATGACCACGCACACCTGCCCAGGGCAACCCTGTCACCTGCCACCAGCTCCAACCCTGGCTCTTGGCAAAGCTCCCAAGGAGGCCTCAAGCTGCACTTGCCCAAAAAGACAAATAACAAAGCGCTTCCTATACAATGGAGGCGCTGTCTCAGCCTCAACCAGAGGCTGTGGTCCTGGCTGGTAACAGCAGCCAGCCTCCCACGAGGACACATGGACCCCCCTTGAATCCCACCATCCACAGACACAGTGAGCCTGAGAGGCCTGTGAGCATGGCGGAGGCCTCAGGCCCTCTTCTCTGCTGACCATGTGGCCTCCACAAGGGTTTCTGCCCTCAGGTTTTCAGTCATGCTCAGCCTTCAGCCATCTGGCAGGTGTGCACATCTACTTTGTGATAGAAACAACACAGGAAACTAAGCTATGGCCTAGATCACAACCCTCCAAAAATCAAGAGACACACACACAAAAGCCAAGCCACGAAGGATTAATTCAGGGGCTCAAATGCAACATAGTTAAGAAGAATTCTGCGCAGAGAAGTCTAGATGTGGGCAGCCCCAGCATACGCACTGCAGCCTCACTCAGACCTGGGGCTGCAGTGCCACACCGAAAGGACAGGCAGGCCACAGAAGCCACACGGGGCAGCAAATGACCAAATGAGTCCACCAAAAATGCTAATTTTTTTAAGACAGGGTCTCACTGTGTTGCCCAGCCTGGAGTGCACTGACATAATCTCAGCTCACAGTAGCCTCAACCTCCTGGCCTCAGGTGATCCTCCCGCCTCAGCCTCTATAAGCTGGGACCACATCCAGATTGAAAATGTGAACTAAAACACAGAGGCAGAGGAGCCTTGTATCCAGCATCTCACGGGTTCTCAGCTAAGCCCTGCTGGACAGAATCACAGAGCACTAAGGAAATCCTGCAGTGAGACTTGCATCTGTAGCAGGAGAGGACTCAGAAGCCACCACAACTCACAATCTCTTCTCGGATGGAGTAGTCGGCCGTCTCCAGATAGCTCAGCATCTCGGCCACGATCTGTGGGGCATTGCTGCGGTCGCACATGGCGTAGAGGAGGTCCACGGCCCGCTGCCGCACGCTCACGTCCCGCTCGGTCTGGGGAACAAGGCACAGAGTAAGAGGCCGCAGGAGCAAGGCCCAGGCTGGGGGACAGGCTGGGGGACAGGCCTGATACCGCATCTCAAAGCCCACTCTGAGCTTCTCTCACACACACACCCAGGTCCAGGGAGCACGACAGGCACCAGCCACACAGTCCTCCCTCCCCAACGCACCGGCCCCTCCCACTCCCTGCACGGGGGCACATGGGTCGGGACAGCCCAGAATCGAGCCCTGTGCCCTCGCTGACCCCTCCCTCTGCACTCGCTGACTCCTCCCTCCGCACTCGCTGACCCCTCCCTCCGCACAAGCCGGCTTCACTAGCACCCAGTCACTGCCTGGTGCAGGCCGTCAAGGCCTCTCCTCCATGAAGCCAAAGGCCCCACTGCCTCTGGCACTGCCGTGGAGCTGTCCCAGGTTCTCATACCCCACCCCGGAGCCTAAGCTGATGAACCCCCCAGAGGCTCTACAGCATGAGAAAGCCTGAGGCCTGCACGGCTCTGCTACCAGCAAAGGACAGGGGAGTGGCCACCAGCAGCCCTAGTGCTGGCCGTGAGCAAATGAGTGTCAGCCTTTCTGGCAACAGGGAGTGAGTAAAACACACACCAACCAAGACCAAGAAGAATCCAGAAGACCAAATGCCACCATGAGCCCTTGTATGCCACCCGGGATGCCCATGAGCCGCACACAGACACACAGGGGCAGCGGGAGCAGCCCTGCCACAACCCAAGGCTGGCTCAGACAGGGAATGTGGTGGACACGCCTCGGGCGACCTCACGTAGAGCAAACCCTCAGGGGCCACTCTGCAGACTCACAAAGGCTGGCAACAGACAACCTCAACTCGGCTCTTCCAACTCTGAAATTTTAGTCCTCGAAAAAAGTGAGTTTCCTTTGCAAAAGGGGGGTTTTCTTGGAGATAAGGTAAAAAAATTTAATCTTTCTACCAAGAAGAACCATTTCTACTTGTCGGGACTGTGCACGTGCAGGACGGCACACGGGGGCCTGCCCACGGCAGGGAGAGGGCTGCCGGACACTGCGATCACCCTAGCCAGGAGGCAGCGTGACCCTGAACAGTGGCATGCCCTCCTGAGAGTAGGTGTCAGGCGGAGGTCAGCAGCACCAACACTACCTCTATCTCTGCAGGGAGCCAGGAAGCACCGTGTCCCCCAGCCTTCACGGGAAGACCCATGGCACCTGTGCAGGGAGTGAGCGGACCCCGAGGACAGGGACTTGCCTTCAGGGCATTGATGACCGTCTCGATGTGCGTCTTGACAGCCTCGTGGGAGAACTCAGAGCTGGCCAGCGTGCACATGCTCTCCAGGGCCAGGTAGCGCAGGTTGGTCTCCCGGTGCTGCAGGAACTGGCCCAGCTGGTTGCAGGCGCGGACAAGCAGGTTCGGCTCACTGTGTGGAGGGAGGGGAGGCGGGGGGTTTCCTCAACACACACGACACAAACTGGACAGAACCCACGTTCCCTGACGGGTCCAGATGGCAGACAGCAAAGTCACACCACACTCACCGCCACCGTGCTGCTCAGGTGGGAATCCGGGGGCCTCCCCGAATGTGGACGCCCGACCCCTACCCCTGACATCTGGGTTTCGTCCATTCTGTGCCTCCCCACAGTGAGAGTGGCAGCCCATGCGTCCGCCAGAGCCTTCCCAGCACCTCCTGAGCCTCAATCTGCGTCAGGCCCGCAGGAGGCCCGTCAAGCTGTGACCCGCAATGGCCTGTCAGCCAGAGGCACCAGCCCAGGGCAGGGAGAAGGCTGAGGAGGCGGGGAGCACGGCTGCCACCCCAACTCTACTGTCTCCTCAGGATGTGGCTTCTCCTCATGTAACAACAGAGCTTTCTCTAAAATGGGAAACTTCAGTTTTAACAGCCACCAATTCTGAAGCATGACTCTTGGACTGCGTTTTCGTCATTGGAAACCACATTTGTAAAAATGCTACAGTAGCCGATGGGTGGTACCCACTAGCTGTAGAGAGCCTCTGCCTACAGCCTGGCATGTTCCCTGGTTATTGGGAGCCTGCTGGGAGCTGCCATCTCATTCTCACAGGACCCTAAAGCACGGCACCACACACCAGACCCACGCGAGACCACAAGCACTGCATCGCAGGGGCTGAGCAGAAAAGGCGTGGGGGTAGAGGAGGCAGACCCTCCAGCTTGCTCTCCGGCCACCCGCCCTGCGTCTCTGCTCCGCGTGGATGGGCACGGCCGTCTCCAGCACTGACCTAGCACCCTGGACCCACCAAGTGCAGCTTCACAGCCAGCAAAGCCATAGGACACGTGTGCACACACATCCCACCCTCCCCGTCTCCTCTCTGTTCCATCACACAAGAGGCCCATCAGGAGTGGGGATGCCAGCTACTCAGGAGGCTGAGGCAGGAGAATTGCCTGAACCCAGGAGGCGGAGGTTGCGGTGAGCCGAGATCGCGCCATTGCACTCCAGCCTGGGTAACAAAAGTGAAACCCCGCCTCAAAAAAAAAAAAAAAAAAAAAAGGAGTGGGGATGCTCAGGGAAGGAGGAGAAGGCCCCTGTCAGGGATGAGACCACAGTCAGCTAAGCAATCCACAGTGAGCTCAGAGCAGGAGGGGCCGGCTGCAGAGAAAGAAGAAAGGGGTCCGGCAGGGAGCACACGGGCAGGATGAAGGGGAGGCCTGTGGACCGGATAAACTAACTAGGCGTGATTCGCCCAGTCTCATGCCAGTGACAAGGAGCATGTGCACGTGCACATGGTGAAGGCGTCTCCTCAGACGGCCGACCCACCTGTCGTGGTGAATGATTAAGCTGATGGCCTCAAAGAGCACGGCGTTCTTGGCGTTGGAATGCTGGACCTTCTTCGACTTGGGCGGTTCTTGGGCTTTGTTCAAGATGGTCTCCAGGCACTCCGTCAGGCGGCCTCGAACTGCAGGGTCTTCTGGGCAAGACAGAACGGTGCTCACCAGGCTCCCGTGGCCCGCAGCCCGCCCCACCCCACCCTCCCGCTACACCCTCGTATTGTGAGAGCATTTTTAATACTCACTCACATTTGTGTACCCAGCTGGGAGCATTTGCAAAACTGAGAGAGGCTGGGCGCGGTGGCTCACACCTGTAATCCCAGCACTTTGGGAGGCTGAGGTGGCCAGATCACCTGAGGTCAGGAGTTCAAGACCAGCCTGGCCAACATGGTGAAACCCCATCTCTATGAAAATGCAAAAATTAGCCAGGCATGATGGCAGGTGCCTGTGATCTCAGCTACTCAGGAGGATGAGGTGGTAGAATCACTTGAACCCAGGAGGCAAAGGTTGCAGTGAACTGAGATCACCAGCCTGGGCAACAGAGGGACACTCCACCTCAAAAAAAAAAAAAAAAAAAAAGTAAAGTAGAGAAAGAAAGAAAACCTACTGCACAGATCTGATACTACAAAAGCACCAACAGACGCAAACCCTAAGGAAAGTGTAGGCTCTGCAATAACTCCACAAAAGCCAGGGCGCACAGCAGCACCAGCAGCAAGGCCCACACATCAGGAGGCGGGGCCAGTAACACACTTCTTCCAGTCATCAACAAACCACTTGAATCTGAGACAGGGAGTCAGCTGGTGCAGCTTCAGGAGCCTCCGCCCGCGCATTACCTGGGGGTGGGTAGCACTGCAGCAGCCTCAGCAGTTTGACAGACAGCCAGGGAGCAGGGACAAAATAGTAAGTGTAATCCTGAAGATCTGTTGATGCGGACGTCACGATCTGTAACAGCACAGGCAATGAGACACGATGCCCGGCACGAGTCCCCACTGCGGGGACCCAAAGAAAAGCCACATTCTCTCCTCGAGTCAGACCTGAGCTGGAAAAACGGTTTTGTTCCACAGGCCAGGAGCGTCTGACACTGCCTGCGACCCCTCAGGGTCGCTGTGAGAGGTGGCACACACGCCGCACAGCTGAACAGCAGCCCACACTCAGTACAAGACACCACAGCACCTGGATTGGAAACTCCAGTCTTTCCTTTGTGGACAGGAACATGAATGAAACTCGGGCCGGGTGCGGCGGCTCACGCCTGTAATCCCAGCTCTTTGGGAGGCTGAGGCGGGCGGATCACCAGGTCAAGAGATCGAGACCATCCTGGCCAACATGGTGAAACCCTGTCTCTACTAAAAATACAAAAATTAGCTGGGCGTGGTGGCGCACAGCTGTAGTCCCAGCTACTCGGGAGGCTGAGGCAGGAGAACTGCTTGAACCTGGAAGGCGGAGGTTGCAGTGAGCCAAGATAGCGCCACTGCACTCCAGCCTGGAGCCTGGCAACGGACCGATATTCTATCTCAAAAAAAAAAAAAAAGAAAGAGAGAGCACGCGCTAGGCTCCTCAGAAGGAAGAAATATACCCCCAAGAAGCCAGCACCCTAACCCAACCCCACAGCCCCATGGTCCCCCACAGCCCGCCCAGGCGCTGAGCTCGAGGAGGCATCTGCCCGCCTCACTCACATCCCATCTCTCTGTCCAACGTGGCCCTTGGCTTGGCAGAGCCTCCATCAACCTCTTGAACAAACGACTATCACTACAACCTCCACGCATTTCCACTGACAGCTCGGTGACTCCTGTTTCCAGGAGGTCAGGGTAGTTCCTCCCTTCCTACAAAGCTCACATGTGTGACACTTTTAGGCTTTAGGTAAACCTATCCAGAAAAGTTCACCCTGACTCCTGCCCTAAGCTGCAAGATGCCGTCCCAGACGTGGGTCACAGACACCTGCTGCAGGGAAGTGAGCTCTAGGCTGTCTGTCAAACAGAGGGCTGAAAGGCACAAATGCAAAGCAGAAAAGGCAAGAATCACAGCACTTACGTGACAGAGACACGGCCAGTGCGAGTTGTCTCTCAAACACGTATGCAATTAAAGCCAGGCTCACAGAAAAATTTATAGCCTTAAATGTACATATTTGAAACAAATATAAAGAGAAAAGCAACAAAAATTCATCTCAAGGGTTTAAAAAGCAACTAACAAATTAACCCAAAGGAAAGGAAGCTGGGAGCAGTGGCTCATGCCTGTCATCCCAGCACTTTGGGAGGCCGAGGCAGGCGGATCACCCGAGGTCAGGAGTTTAAGACCCAGCCTGGCCAACATGGCGAAACCTTGTCTCTACTAAAAATATAAAAATTAGCTGGACATGGTGGCGGGGGGCGCCTCTAATCCCATCTACTTGGGAGGCTGAGGCAGGAGAATCACTTGAACCCAGGTGGAGGTTGCAGTGAGCCGAGATTATGCTACTGCACTCCAGGCTGGGTAACAGAGCAAGACGCTGACTCAAAAAAAAAAAGAAGAAGAAGAAGAAAATACACACATTTCTCAACTTATAAAATAAACTGAATTCATAATCAGAAAGTTTCCCACAAAGAAAACTCCAGGCCGGGCGCGGTGGCTCAAGCCTGTAATCCCAGCACTTTGGGAGGCCGAGGCGGGTGGATCACAAGGTCAAGAGATCGAGACCATCCTGGTCAACATGGTGAAACCCCGTCTCTACTAAAAATACAAAAAATTAGCTGGGCGTGGTGGTGCGTGCCTGTAATCCCAGCTACTCAGGAGGCTGAGGCAGGAGAATTGCCTGAACCCAGGAGGCGGAGGTTGTGGGTGAGCCGAGATCGCGCCATTGCACTCCAGCCCGGGTAACAAGAGTGAAACTCCATCTCAAAAAAAAAAAAAAAGAAAACTCAAAATTGAAACGGTTTTACCAGTTAATGATAAAAACTGTTTGGCAAATTAGAGAAAGGAACTTCTTTAATGTGATCAAGAGTGCCAACAACAAAACTCCAGAGCAGACATCACACTTAATGGTGAAATACTCGACGCAAACAAAGGACGACCCAGTCTCAGGCCCTTCACAAAACAAGATACCCAAACAGCCAATCAACATGCAAAGTTTCTCGACCTCATTGACAATCGGGCAAATGTAGATTTAAGTCACAAAGAAGCCGATTGTGACGGTGATGCCTGCAATCCCAGCAGTCTGGGAGGCCGAGGCAGGCGGATCACCTGAAGTCAGGTGTTCGAGGCCAGCCTGGCCAACATGGTGAAACCTCATCTCTACCAAAAATATAAAAATTAGCAGGGCGTGATGGTGCAGCCTATGATGTGAGCTACTAAAGAGGCTGAGCCAGAAGAATCTCTTGAACCCAGGAGGCCGAGACTGCACCACTGCACTCTGGCCTGGTCGTCAGACTGAGACTCTGTTTCAAAAAAAAAACACACAAAAAATCCCCAGAGGCTAACACCAGCACATGCTGTGCCAGCCTCCTGCTGCTGGGAAGGCCGGGGAGACCACGGGGGAAGCTGGTCTGGCACCACCTGTGCCCTGACGTTCATGCCACATCTCAACAGACGCCCACAGCATCTCGTGTGCGTGGAAACCAAGGGACATCCAAGACTGCTCACGCTAGAGGGGCCCCAGCAGCCCCAGAGGGCAGGGAGCTAAGTGTCCCACAGGACAGGGGTCAACTGCAGGGGTCAGTTCACACAACCGATTCTATGCAGCATCAAAAACGAACGTGTAACAGCTGCACAGAAAACAAACATTTCACAATCTTGAACAAAACAAAAGAATGTGCGCTGCAGGTCCATCTACATAAAACTCAAAGCACAAAGCTGAACAGCAGCTGTTAGTGCACACGCCAGCCGGTGGGTCCCACGGCAGAGCCAGCAGCGCCCCCCCGTGAGGGACACGGGCCCTGGGTGCCACCCCTCCACCCGAGTGGTACTGGGTGCTCGGTCACATGACAGGAACAGGGAACTGGGCTTCCACACAGACGGGACAGCTCTCAATTAAGAAGAAGGTTGAAAGAGAAGCCAAGTGGGTTTTCACCCCTGAATTTACAAACTGACCACATGCCTTGCATTCTAAAAGTAAGCTAATAAATAAATGAGACAAAACCCACCCTAACTTCTGCTCCCCCACAAACAGACTTACTCTGCTTAGCCTAGAGACGGCCAGAGACACGGAGGTTTTAAACTCTTCTGGGTTCTTCTGTGCCAAAGTGGTGATCAGACTTGTGGCTGCAGTTACCACACCCTGAAAGAAAACACACACAACAGTCAAAACACTTGAAGCTAAACGCTCGTGTTAACCCATCTTCCAAACAAAACCTGAAGCCAACCGGCAACATGCCAGCAGCCCACGGCCACTTCTGCCTATTGGAGAGACCAACAGCGTTCTCCAAGACGGCACACACCGGTTTTCTTCTCCAGCTTCTCCTTAAAAGCTGGGAAACTCAGTTATGCTCAGCCCAGATCCTGCCAGTGTGAAGAGCCAGAGGGCGGCGCTCGGCCACGCAGGTCAAGCACAGGGCTGCACACACCACCTGGCGTGCTGCCCTCTCCTGGCCTGGCCTCCACTGTGGCCTGCACTCGTGCCTCTGATTTAATCATTCCAAGTTCACTGCAGCAGGAGACATCACCTTTAGACTGATTTAAATCTTGACAACCCAGAAGTGAGACCACAGAAAAAAGCAGCTGAAGAAGTCCTTTTCCATTCTCCTTTTTTTTTTGGAAAGTGGTCCTGGCAGTCACTGAACCACAGTCTGGATGAGGCCACCAGGCCCAGCACGCGAGTCTTCCCTCCCTGCTCCTCCTGGCCTCACTGAGAACAGATTCAGACCCCAGGGCACAAGGGGTCCTCCCCAAAGCACCAGGCAGCCTGTTACTGTCCCTGCACAAGCACTAGGGATTCAGTCACTCACACCTCTTGAAAGAAGACTTTAGTTACATAAAGACGTTCTCCCACAAATATTTTAAATAAACGATACCTATTCACTCTGAAAATGCAAACAGCTCTCACGCCTGTAATCCCAGCACTTTGGGAGGCCGAGGCGGGTGGATCACGAGGTCAAGAGATCGAGACCATCCTGGTCAACATGGTGAAAGCCCGTCTCTACTAAAAATGCAAAAAATCAGCTGGGCATGGTGGCGCGTGCCTGTAATCCCAGCTACTCGGGAGGCTGAGGCAGGAGAATTGCCTGAACCCAGGAGGCGGAGGTTGCGGTGAGCCGAGATCGCGCCATTGCACTCCAGCCTGGGTAACAAGAGCGAAACTCCGTCTCAAAAAAAAAAAA
>NW_022437152.1:202228-202790 GCF_009761245.1 Sapajus apella | reverse complement strand
TAATCCCAGCACTTTGGGAGGCCAAGGCAGGTGGATCACCTGAGGTCGGGAGCTCAAGACCAGCCTGACCAACATGGAGAAACCCCATCTCTACAAAAATACAAAATTAGCTGGGTTGGTGACAGGTGCCTGTAATCCCAGCTAACTGGGAGGCCAAGGCAGGAGAATCACTTGAACCTGGGATGTGGAGGTTGCATTGAGCTGAGATTGCACCATTGCACTCCAGCCTGGGCAACAAAATCGAAACTCTGTTTCAAAAAAAAAAAAAAAAAAACAAAACAATTAGCTGGGCGTGGTGGCACTGGCCTGTAATCCCAGCTACTCTGGAAACTGAGGCAGGAGAATCCTCCTTGAACCCAGGAGGCAGAGGCTGGAGTGAGCTGAGATCCCACCACTGCACTCCAGCCTGAGCCACAGAATGAGACTCTGTCTCAAAAATAAAAAAGGAAATGTCTACTTGCACAAAGCATGCAACCCCCCACCTGCACCCTGTGTCTAACTGAACATATGCTATCCCCCCACCCATCACCCCGCGTCTACCTGGACACATGCAATCCCCCCA
>NW_022437152.1:195152-197228 GCF_009761245.1 Sapajus apella | reverse complement strand
ACCAGGCCACCCTCGGGCTACGGGACCCATGGCTCGGTGCGGCACCCTTGTCCACTCCAACCAGTCTCTCCACCAGGCCACCCTCGGGCTACGGGACCCATGGCTCGGTGCGGCACCCGTGTCCACTACAACCTGTCTCTCCACCAGGCCACCCTCGGGCTACGGGACCCATGGCTCGGTGCGGCACCCGTGTCCACTCCAACCTGTCTCTCCATCAGGCCACCCTCGGTCTACGGGACCCATGGCTCGGTGCGGCACCCGTTTCTTCCCCCAACACCACCCCGCTCCAGGCCATTGCAAAGGTCACCTGGAGGAGCAGGATAGGGGAACCAAGGCCAAGGGCACTTACCAAGTGCTGGTCGTTGAGCAGGTGCACCACTCGAGATGTCCAGTCGCCCATGGGGACGAGGTCGGAGGACGTCCGATACAGGCGCAGCAAGCACAGAGCTGCGCTCTGCTTCACGCTGTCCATGGTGTCTCTGGAAGAGAGACGTCAAGAGTCACTCCCGACGGCTGAGTGAAGCGTGGAGCCTCCCGGAGTACCCCGAGCCAGATGGAGACACTGCAGTGGGGCTGGTGCGGGGCCAGGACGGCCCGGACAGCACTCAGGGCAGGGCCGCTGCTGCCTGCCAAGGGCCACCTGGGGGGGCAGCAGCGTTCTCAGCACACACGGGCCCCGCTGCAAAGGTCTCCCTGCCAACCTTCTCACCACCAAAACCACCAGCCAACCACACACAGCTCGCACTGCTCATTCGCTGTTTCAACAGCAGCTTTCCGTTGCTGCTGTTACAACCGCTTAATAACCCACAATCACAACAGAAACTCGTGGCGGGCCTCACCCCGCCATGGAGCTCCCCACCTCCTGGGTGATCTCCCCCCGACGACGCCGGCCCTCACCCCACCATGCCCCGCCCTCAACAGCGGGCTGGGGCGCCCGTGCCCTCACCCCACGTGGTGAGAGGGGAGCTGGCGTGGCTCTCCTGCTCTGCCGCTGACAAGCGTGTCCAGGGCACAGGCGTGCTCCATGCCCTGCTTACCCCCTTTGCCCTCCCGCCACCGGACTCTGCTGAGCAACGGGAAGGCGACAGGGAGGCTGGAGTGGATGCTGTGGGCATGGCTGGAAAAGGGCCAGTCCGACCTCAAGCGCCTCACAGAATCAGCCAGGACCTGCGGCTCTGCCGGAAGGAAGAAAAGGCTGCAGGGACCACCTGTGCCTTCACCTTCTGCTTTTTATTCCTGAATCTCTCCCTACACTGTGAGTAAAATCTCCGTCTTTTGGGTGCAAACGCCCCCTGCAGGAGGAGGAGGTACTGTCCCTCTTCCGCCCACCCCATCCTCACGGGATCAGCCCGGAGGGGGAACTGCGTGCCCACCCTGCCGTGTGTCCCTGTGGATGTGTGGCCTTGACCACGCTGGGGTGTGTGCCAGGCAACTTTAGGACCCCAGGAGTCCTTCAGCACAGAGGAGCCACCCAGGATACATGCTCGTTGCTACAAACGCTGACACAGGAGGGCGCCTAGCATGCCACGCTCCTCAGAGAGGAGAGCGCACAAGGGCTGTGTCAGCTCACACGGGGGCGGGGGAGGGGGTGGGACAGAGGGCCCCACCGCTACTCTCCAGCGTCAGCTCACACGGGGGGGACAGAGGACCCCACAGCGACTCTCCAGCATCAGCTCACACGGGACAGAGGACCCCACAGCGACTCTCCAGCATCAGCTCACACGGGGGGACAGAGGACCCCACAGCAACTCTCCAGCATCAGCTCACACGGGGGGACAGAGGACCCCACAGAGACTCTCCAGCGTCAGCTCACACCAGGGGGTCCGAGGGCCCCAGGGCTACTCTGCATCTCCACGGTAGTTCTCTTTCCACCAACTCCGTCCATCCCAGCAGAGACACCTCCCCACTCTTCTGCCTTGGCCGGTGCCCCCCGTCCCTACCTCTGGCCCTAGGAATGACCTGTCACTCATTCCTCAGCACCCACCCTGTCCTCCAGTCTCTAGGTGACATACACACCAGGAGTCCTCCAACCACAGCACCTCCCTCCTGAGCATGTTTTTTTTTTTTTTTTTTTTT
>NW_022437152.1:190303-195052 GCF_009761245.1 Sapajus apella | reverse complement strand
CCAGGCTGGAGTGCAGTGGCACAATCTCAGGTCACTGCAGCCTCTGCCTCCCAGGTTCAACCACTTCTCCTGCCTCAGTCTCCCAAGTAGCTGGGATTACAGGTGCCCACCACCACCACCACACCCGACTAATTTTTGTATTTTTAGTAGAGACAGGGTTTCACCATGTTGGCCAGGCTGGTCTCAAACTCCTGACCTCAGGTGATCTGCCCACCTTGGTCTCCCAAGTGCTGGAATTACAGGTTCACACCTCACTCGGCCCAAGCATGCTAGTTTGAATCATCTACTACTTCGCTGGATTTCAACAATTGGCCCCTTTCTTCAAGCAAGGCCCATGGGTACCACGTTACCTGAGCTCTTGGACGTAGGAGAATCCTGCCTGCAACCTCCGTCCCCACGAGCCCACTCAGGCACCACAACACAGGCCACCCACTCCCTTCCAGCCACAGACACTGTGCGCCAGCCTCTGGAGGCCCCTCCTCATGGTGGCTCCTCCTTCCTCTGTCCCTGGCTCCTACAGCAGGTCCTTGGTTCAGGGAGTGCCCACTCTGTCCACCCACGCCCGCCCCGTCCACCCGCACCTGCCCGCTCCGTCCATCTACGCCTGCTCCATCCACCTATGTGAGCTTCAGGAGTGGCCCTGTCTTGCGTTCCACTCACGCACAGACACCCACCAAGCGTCTACTAGGGACCTGGTACTGTTGAAGATGCTGGATGAAAAGCGGCCGCCACAGAGGACAGAAACCTCAGAGCCCGGGGAGCTTCCGCCCTAAAGGTGTAAACGGGCAATAAACAGACAAGCAACAACCCTGGGGCAGGAGAGGAGGGAGGGCAGGAGGCCGAGGCTGCAAGGCAGAATCCGCTGGACCTTCTGGCTGGTTCCGATCCCAAGTCCCCCTCCCTCTCCCACACCAGCACACTCTGATCAGCTGAGCCTTCCTTCCATTTTGGGCACTGTTTTCGGGGCGCCCACCACATGCTCTGCCACCTATGACTGAACGGCCTGAGGAGTGATGGTGCCTCCAGGCCCTCCGAGCTCCCCCAGCTCCTCAGCTCTGCTTCTGTCCATCCCACTGGGCACCCACCCGTCTCTGAGCTCCCGCATGTCTGAATCCTGTCTTCTCGGTGCTGTGCTGCCGTCTCCTGCCTGCCCAGCTCCTCTCTGCCTCACAGCTGATAGGAGGCTGTCTCACTCTCTGTGGTGGGGCGTCCTGCATAGTGTGGGGTGCAGCACAGCCCCCTGGTCTCTACCCACCAGATACCAGGGCACGCCCTCCACTCTGACAACCAAAACTGCCCCAAGACACGACCCAATGTCCTCACAAAGCCAAGGGGGCCCAGGTGAGAAGCGGTCTAGACCTGTTTTCCTCACGCCTGCCCACCACCTTCTCTCCGCTCCTCACTGTGTGGTCCAGGTGGATGTCCTGTGGCCTAAGGCCTGGCTCAGCCAGAGGGTACCATGTGGGCTGTGGGTCACCAACTCCACAGGGCATCCTGGAACACGCAGTCAGGGCCAGAACTGTGGCACAGACAGCCCAGGGCTGCTTTAAGCTCTTCCAGAGCTGGTGACTCAGCCCCACAGGCTTCTCTCCAAGTTAAAAGGGACGGGACAAATGGCCCAGGGCACTCAGGTGGGTGCTCAGCTTCTCCATGTGAAGCCCTCTGGAAAGAGTATGAGGAGGAGCTGCCCTGAGACGCATCGCTCTGGCCGGTGTGCCCTGTGTGGCTGGCAGGGTTTGGGCGTTCTTCTTTGATCTGCTTTTTGAATCTCAGTGGTATTGGGAAAGGAAAGTCTGGTTGCACTAATTCTCTTTCTGTTTTGGAGACAGGTCTCGCTGTCGCCCAGGCTGGAGTGCAGTGGCATGAACACGGCTCGCTGCGGCCTTGACTCCCTGGCCTCCAGCAACCCTCCTGCCTCAGCCTACCGCGCAGCTGGGACCACAGGAGCATGCCACCACACCTGGCTAATATTTTAAAATTGTTTGTAGAGATGAGGTCTCACTATGTTGCCCAGGCTGGCCTTGAACTCCTGGGCTCAAGCAATTCTCCCACCTTGGCCTCCCAAGGGCTGAGATTAGAGGCGTGAGCTACCGTGCCCGGCCTAAACTTGTAATTCTGGATCTGACCTTAGGCAATCTCTCACCTCCCATGACACAAGATGGGGACAGTGACAGTTCCTCGGCTAAGCAGCTGTGGAGCTGACATATTTCACATGGGAGCCCGCACATACCCAGCCACCAGGACCTTGGGGATCTCCCCGGCGAAGGCCTCGGCCATCTCCCGGCTGCCCACGCTGGCGATGCAGTGCAGGGCCAGGCCCATGAAGGTGGGGTTGCGGCTGGCCAGGTCGTTCTTGATGGCGTTGTTGATGAGGCGGATCAGCTCGCTGTTGGAGTTCACCAGCACGGAGATGAAGAGGTAGCCCTGCTCCGAGAAGACAGACAACAGAAAGCGGGTGACCCTGTGAGTCCGCCTGCAGCTCGGGGTCACACAACAAGCAGTGATGCACGTGATCAGGGGATCGCAGCAGGACATGCTCAAACATGTAGCAGACCCCAAAGCCTGCAGCAGATCCTGGCACCACCCAGGCACCCAGGGTGCTGCTGCGGCAGCCGCACCGCTCAGGACTCAGCAAGCGTCTGTTCCGGTGGAACCAAGTCTCCCTGGGCTGTGACGCTGCCACGGCACAGCGTTCCTGCGGGGCACAGCTGACCAGGAGGCCATGAGCCAGACGCCGACAGGAACCAGACCCCCGGGCACCAGCCACATTAAACACTGGGCTGCGTGCAGCACTCTCCAGACCAACCGGGAAGTCCTGAGACTCACGAAGTGGGGTTGTAAAGAAAGCAGGAAGCGAAGGCCTGGCCACCTCATCAGGAGAACCACATGGAGGAACGCTGTCAGGGCATCAGCCTTCCTGAAGAGTACCCAGACTGGGCAGGAAAGGGGGCCCCAGGGTGTCAGCAGCAGCTGCCAACATAGGCTGGGCACGCATCTCCATCTGCAGCAGACCCACGAGGCTCGCGTCAGATGTGAAAAGGTAGGAAGAGAGGCAGCGACCCTAAGGGGGCACAGGGCCTCAGTTCTGCCAGTCACACGCCTCTGCCTACAGCGATACTCACGATCTGCTTTTCCGTGTATCTGTTTGAACTCAGCAGGTTGACGGCCTCCATGTGTCCAAAGTCAATGTCATGACCAAGGAGAAAGATGAAGAGCAACTTGCAAACATACTTCTTTTTACTATAGCCATCAAGAGCCTTGTCACCTATGGAAAAGGTGGGGAAAAGGTTTTACTCCAGGGACAGAGGCAGGGAAGAACAGAGAGAGCTGGGCAGCAGTACGGCAGGTAGCATGGACCGGCCTCCAGCAGAGGGGCAGCCGGGCCAGGCAGGTGCAGCTGCAGAAGCTGCTGAGCATGAAGAGCATTTCTAAACTCATGGTACACGCCGGAATCCAGGTTTTCCATTTCCTTTTAAAAACAGGCACCAGAACACCTGTCAACAAGAGCTCTGCCTGCCCCAGACAACCCTGGCCAGGTGCAGTCCAGCCAGCCCTCACTCCAACCAGCCAAAATCCCACAGACGGCCCTGCCACGATGGAGCTTGCAAACCCCGCCTTCAACCATCAAACTAGTCTTTGAAGTTAGTTTCTTAATTTAGGCAGATGAACAGTGTAAATTATCTGCCACTTCCCAGCCATTCTAGGGCAAATCAGCTAGTCACGAAAACATGGCAGGCACAACAGTCCCTAGGGCTTGTTTCTCTGCCTCACCACAGCTCGTCTGAGCGCCTCACAAGAGATCACCACAAGACAGGTTCGAAACATGTAAGTGGCAGAATATAAAACTGTAAAATATAAAACCAACCCTTAAAGAAAAGGCCATTCCCTGGGCACGGTGCTTCACGCCTGTAATCCTGGCACTTTGGGAGGCTGAGGCAGGGGGATCACCTAAGGTCAGGAGTTCAAGGCCAGCCTGGCTAAGATGGTGAAATCCCATTTCTACTAAAAATATTTTAAAAATGGCTGGGCATGGTGTTGGCACCTGTAATCCTAGCTACTTGGGAGGCTGAAGCAGGAGAATCACTGGAACCAGGAGGTGGAGGTTGCAGTGAGCTAAGATCACACCAATGCACTGCAGCCTGGGCAACACGAGGGAAACTCTGTCTCAAAACAAAATAAAAAATAAAAAAGGTTGCTCTGCACTGCACTGCCAGGAGTTCCTATCCCAGAGGTGTGGGAGAGGCGGGCAGTGCACCTCAGAGCCAGCCTTCATCAGGCTGTGGAGGCAGCGGGAAAGGCGGCCTCGTGCAGGCCGGGCCTCCACAGAGACTCTGCTGCCCCAGCGTGGAGGGACACAGGCTGGAAGACAGCCCAGCCATGCTGGCCACTCTGCCCCCTTCTTGTGAAGGGCTGGGCACTCACACCTCCATGGACAAACGTTGGCTGGCTTCTCAGGCTGTGCAGAATACAGACAGGCCAGGTTTCCCGGGGAATGGGGCCTCACCAGTCAGCCAGTCAGGGGGATGCTGCACTCTGAGGAGCTCATGAGAAACCCCCTCCTTGTCAGCAGCAGACACGACCTGGTTCCAACCTCCCTTCCTACTGACCCACTTATCTGGTGGCTGTGCCCAAGGGGTCCCAGCACACGTTCTCAGTGCCCGGCCTGTGAGAGGGCACACGCGTCTCAGTGCCCGGCCTGTGAGAGAGGGCACACGCGTCTCAGTGCCCGGCCTGTGAGAGGGGGCACAC
>NW_022437152.1:176677-190293 GCF_009761245.1 Sapajus apella | reverse complement strand
AGGGGGCACACGCGTCCCAGTGCCCGGCCTGTGAGAGGGGGCACACGTGTCCCAGTGCCCGGCCTGTGAGAGGGCACATGCATCTCAGTGCCCGGCCTGTGAGAGAGGGCACACACATCTGAGCACGGGCTTCGCGACAGAGATCCTCCACTGGGAAGCCCAGCACCATGTCTCCTCCCAGCCCAGATTCCATCACCCGCTGGAAGCCGCCATGGACAACCACAGCCAAAAATACTGCCTGACCTCCTCCTACCTCCGGACTTTTCCCTGTCACTCACTCAAAGCATCTCTCAAAGGAACAAATATCTGACGGGGGAGAGGACCGACAGCCCGACTGGGCTGAGTTCTGTGGGACACGGACGCGGACGCAGGCGGGGCTCTCTCCCAGGAGAGCCGACCGGCCTCTGCTCCCGCAGCACCCCAGGTGCGGCGCTGCTCTAGAGCGCCCAGGCGCTGGGAAACAGGCCCACCTTCGTGGCGGCATGCACATTCCTGGCCTAACCTGGGGCCACAGCAAACAAGCAGCGATGCTCGTTCCACACCCTCGCCCACCTCAGTGGGGCAGACGAGCCCGCCAGCTCCCGTGACAGGTGCCTGGATGCATCTGGCATGTGTCACCTGGGCACGGAGGCCACGTGAGGAGCAGGTCCGATGCCCCCACACAGATCCGCCAGGTGAACCACAGGGATCCAGACCCAATCTGACTCCAAAATGCACCACCCAGTCAAAGTGCCGTGGTGCCAGGGTGAGCTATTGCCTTCCCATGCCACACGCACCCTTCCACTGCACACTCCGCCTCTGGTGGGAGCCTCTGCGCCTCTCTCAGTCACACTTTCTCAGCGGAAGGCACTGGGAGGACACCGGCGGATAAAGGCTGGAGCAGTATCACAGGGTGTGAGGCCATGAGGCCATAGGTGAAGCCCTGTGGTCCACACGTGACCTCACAGCCTCAGCCTGGCCACAGCATTCCCGTGAGCCTTTCGACGTGACTGTGGTGCCCAGAGGGCTCCTTGACCACGCCAGCACTCAGATTCCCTCTGCAGCCCCCACGCAACTGGCTAAGGATGGGAGGGTCCCGCTCCACAGCCCTTGGATGGCCGGCACCTGGCCTGCCCGTGCCAGCAAACTTCCCTGCTCTCCGGCGGATTGGGTTTCCCTTTGCTCCAAGCAAGTCCAGCTCTAGCTCTCAAGAGGGGCCTCTCCACAGCTGCCCTGGGGACTCTCTTCAGCCCCTGGGGGCCATATACAGTTCCTTCTATCTTAGAGTCATTCTATCAGAGCGCAGCAATTCTTTATGAAAAACCTCCCTCTTCAACCCACCGTGAAGTCCACCTCTCCTGAAAGGACCCAGACTCACAGAGCCTTCAAAACGCTAGTTCAGTCCTGGGCTAGGATTACTTCTTTACTCTAGGGATTTCAAAATGTTAAGCTGAACTTTAACATTCAAGGAGGAGGTAACAGGAATGCCTGTCTCCCTGGTTTGCGCAGATCAGAGAAGAGAATGGCTGGGAAGCCTCACCCTAAATCCTAAAAGAATCACAACTAAGGAAGGGCTCCAGCCTGACAGGTGCAGCCACTTGCCTGTCCTGTGGTCTCAGACACACTCCTTAACCTCTCTGAGCCCAACTTCCTCAGCAGGTTATAAAAATGAAACAGCACACCACACATGGAGCTCCTGGTGTCTGGGGCAATGTAAGGTCACAACACAGGTTCGTGAGCACCATCTTTCACCGACTCATCAGATGCACACAGACTTCACAGATGCTAGCACGTGACAAAATGCCCACCTCAGAAGGACTGAAACCTGCTTGCTGCTTTTTTTTTTTTTTTTCAAGACAGTCTTGCTCTGTCAATCAGGCTGCAGTGCAGTGGTGCAATCTTAGCTCACTGCAACCGCCATCTCCCAGGTTCAAGTGATTCTCCTGCCTCAGCCTCCCAAGTAGCTGGGACTACAGGCACCCGCCACCACGCCCGGTTAATTTTTATATTTTTGGTAGAGACAGGGTTTCACCATGTTGGCCAGGCTGCTCTCAAACTCCTGACCTCAGGTGATCCACCTGCCTTGACCTCCCAGAGTGTTGGGATTACAGGCGTGAGCCACTGTGTCCAGCCTGAAACTTGGTATTTTTTAATAACAAAATATCAAGCAGAATAAGATAAACAAGAGTGAGTCAGGAACCAGAGCCTTCAGGCGTTCTCTCGACTTGCAAATTGGGAAGAGGGACCCTGGCTAGTCACCAGCCACCTGGTCAGAGGCACTGCTGGCTCCACACTCTCCAGCCCCCAGAGCCTGCGCAGGGCTCACACCCTCAGGGGCAGGGTGGGGCTCCTTCCACCTCCTCACCAGTGCACACCAGCCCCAACAAGTGTGCGGGACAAGGCAGCTGCTCAATCAACTCCTGCCAATTACATCAAGGAACTGACAATCAAGCAAACTAACAGCAAAATGAAAAACAGGCTACCCAAGTGAAAAAGAAAAAAATATTTGGTCTTGAGACAAGGTCTCACTCTGCCACCCAAGCTGGGGTGCAGTGGTGTGACCCCGGCTCACTGCAGCCTCAACCTCCTAGGCACAAGTGATCCTCCCACCTCAGCCTCCCAAGCAGCTGGGACCACCAGCATGTGCAACCACACACGGCTAATTTTTCGAGACAGGGTTTCACCACGTTGCCCAGGCTGGTCTTGAACTCCTGGGCTTAAGTCATCTGCCTGCCCCAGCCTCCCACGGTGCTAGGATTATAGGCATGAGCCACCGCGCCCGGCCTATTTTGCACATTAATGTGCGCTATCTGGGAAACTCCTGAAGACGATCAATAAGAAGAATTTACCAACCAAGTACAGTGGCTCACTCCTGTAATCCCACCATTTTCGGAGGGTTCACTCAAGGTGGCAAGTTCACCTGAGGCCATGAATTCATGACCAGTGAGACCCCATCTCCACCAAAAGCTTTAAAATATGCCAGGCGTGGTGGTGCACACATGTAGTCCTAGCCACTCAGGAGGTTGAGCTCAGGAGTTCAAGGCTGCAGTGAATCAGAATCATGCCACAGCACTCCAGCCTGGGCAACAGAACAAGATCCTGTCTCTTTAAAAAACAAAAAAAGAAACAACCATGTCTCTGTAGAGTATGGTAACCGAACAGTTGTTTTTAAAGGTTTCGAGACAGAGGGCACACCCGGGAACATCCCAGTGACCCCCCTGGGCTCCCGCAAGCACGGCAGGTGCACACAGCACTGAAGCCCTACCTGTGAGTCTGCAGGATGAAGGGGCCGTCATGCAGACACCACCAGACCTGGCAGGGCCTGCTCTCCATGGCTCTGCTCCTGGCCCACACCACACAAAGCACGTCCTTGCCACAGCGGAGGGAGGAAGAATTCAGAGGGGAGACCCCCTTAACACAGGGGTCAGGACAGGCATGAACGCTTCAGTCCACGCACCTCAGGTCACACATCAGATGGCCACACCTAACACCCTCATTAAAGGATCAAAATCTCAGGTAAGCCATCTGGGCCTACAGTTTTCTTAACGGCAGATACATACAGACTCAACGCTCTGAAGCTCAGTACTACTGAAGAAACTCCACAGACAGACATGACTATTAGACACACATTGGGAGTGACCCTCACCTCTCCCGCTTCCTGCCCTTCTCCGCGCTTTCACCTGGGGAGTGACCCTCACCTCTCCCGCTTCCTGCCCATCTCCACACTTTCACCTGGGGAGTGACCCTCACCTCTCCCGCTTCCTGCCCTTCTCCACGCTTTCACCTGGGGAGTGACCCTCACCTCTCCCGCTTCCTGCTCATCTCCACGCTTTCACCTGGGGAGTGACCCTCACCTCTCCCGCTTCCTGCCCTTCCCCTCTATGTCTCCACACTTTCATCTGGGATTATTTCCTTTGGAATTTTCTTTAGCACAGGCCTTCTGCTAAGAAATTATTTCCATTTCTGTCTTCAGCAGGTATTTTCAGCTGCATTCTTAAAAGGTACTTGTGTTGGGTATGGATTCTTTCCCTGGTTGTAACTTTCCCCACATTTTGGGGTTCTGTAGAGTGCCCCATGACAGGAAGCCCAGCAGCAAGTCAGGAACAGGACTAGCTCGATGCCACTTCACTCTGCCCTAAACGGTATTCTTTGGGTGATGGCTTCAGCTTGGCATGGAAAGGGGTCTCTAGGCTTTGACTTTGAGCCCTCTAGACAAGGCTCCTCAGCCCTGGCTACTGACACCTTAGCTGAAGCCTCTGTTGTGGAGGCCACTCTATGCACTTGGGGTGTTTAACAGCCTCCCGCTTCCACCCACAAGTGGACCCACCTAGTTACGACAATCAAAAATGTCTCCTAGGGGCTGGGCGCCGTGGCTCACGCCTGTAATCCCAGCACTTTGGGAGGCCGAGGCGGGTCAATCACTTGAGTCTACGAGTTTGAGACCAGCCTAGGTAACATGGCAAGACCCCATCTCTAAAAACTTTTTTAAATGTTAGCTGGACATGGTGGTGAGTGCCTGTGGTCCCAGCTACTTGGGAGGCTGAGGTGGGAGGAGACGGCTTGAGCCCAAGGGGTTGAGGCTGCAGTGAGCCGTGATCGCACCACTGCACTGGGCGGCCTGGTCAACACAGCAAGATCTTGTCTCAACCAATTAATACATCAATAGAACGAGCATTTTCAGCAGAAGGGTTGGTCTAAGTCAGCAGTGCTCACGCAGTGGCCTCATGCCACATGTAGTCAGTCAGTGAGCCACTGAGACAGCCAGTCCAAAGAGAGGCTCACCCTAAGTGTGACATACACACCAGACTCCAAAGACTTGGAATAAAATAACTCGGTATGTGGTTTTTTTGCTTTTTTTTCTTTTCTGAGACAGAGTCTTGCTCTGTCATCCAGGCTGGAGTGCACTGGCTTAATCTTGGCTCACCACAACCTCTGCCTCCCAGGTTCAAGCGATTCTCCTGCCTCAGCCTCCCAAGCAGCTGGGACTACAGGCACGCACCACCACGCCCGGCTAATTCTTAAATTTTTAGTAGAGACGGGGTCTCGCCATGTTGGTCAGGCTGGTCTCAAACTCCTCACCTCAAGTGATTCAGCCATCTTGGCCTCCCAAAGTGCTGGGATTACAGGCATAAGCCACCACAACCGGCCATTTTTCTATTGATTATGTGACAATGATATTTTAGATATACTGAACTAAATAAAATATATTATTAACTTCATTTGCTTCTACTTTTTTTCAACGAGGATGCCAGAATATTTCGACCTATGAGTGTGAATGATACTCCATTTCTACTGAACAGCTCAGCTCTAATCATCTCATCTGCCCACAGCTGGTGTGGGGGCTTTAGGCAGCACTTTCTTAAAAACAAGTAGATTGTTTTCTGTGTCTGCCACAATCCAGGGCATGCACATGCTCAACAAAAGCCAACAGATCACTGTAGGGAGGGCCACCTTCCCTATCTAGGACAGCCAGACAGACATGAAGTCTCCTTTGGTCCCAAAACATTTACAGAGAGAGCTTTTAATTTTTTTTTTTAATTGAGACAGAGTCTCGCTCTGTCGTCCAGGCTGAAGTGTAATAGCACAATCTTGGCTCACTGCAACTTCTGCCTCCTAGGTTCAAGGGATTCTCCGGCCTCAGCCTCCCGAGCAGCTGGGACTACAGGTATGTGCCACCACACTCGGCTAACTTTTTGTATTTTTAGTAGAGACAGGGTTTCACCATATTGGCCAGGATGGTCTCCATCTCCTGACCTCGTGACCTGCCCACTTCAGCCTCCCAGAGTGCTGGGATTGCAGGCGTGAGCCACCACGCCCGGCCGGTGCTGGTTTCTTTTCAAGAAATTTCTACATATGTCCTCATTTCCTCACAATTAGCACAGCAGGGCAGATCCCGTTCGATGGAGGCCCGGTGATGCCAAGAGTAAGGCTGGCTGGCAAGGGCTGGCTTTGTCAGGGTCAGGCTCCCCCAGCTTGAGAGCTGTGACTGAGCAAGAGGGTGCCAGGACCCAGCCCTTTCAATCCAGTGCCGCCGCCTCCAACCAGCAACCTGGGCTCCCACGCTCCCAGACAGGCAGGTGGTGGTGACGTAATCTGAGTCTCCATCCGCCCTTACTTTTCACCTGTGTCCCTCTGCAGTATGTCTTCCGCACACAGCCCCATTTCAGAATCCACATCCTAGAGAACCCAACTTGAGATCCATGGCTTTCCCATTTTACAGTTGAGAAAAGACGTGCAGGCTGGGTGCGGTGGCTCACACCTGTAATCCCAGCACTGTGGGAGGCCGAGGCAGGTGGATCACTTGAGTTCAGGAGTTCTAGACCAGCCTGGCCAACATGGTGAAATTCGTCTCTACTAAAAACACAAAAATTAGCCAGGCATGGTGGCAGGCGCCTGTAATCCCAGCTACTCAAGAGGCTGAGGCAAGAGAATCACCTGAACTCAAGAGGCAGAGGTGAGCCGAGATCGCACCACTGCACTCTAGCCTAGCCAACAGAGCAAGACTCCATCTCAAAAAACAGAGAGAGAGAGGAAAGAAAATACTGGATATTTTCTCAAACCCTCAAAAAGTACCCATCCCATGAAACTCCAGGAGTCCCCAAGCTGTCTTCTGCCTGTCCCTCCAGTTCCACAGGGGTCAGGCTCAGCCCTCTCCCCGACTCACTGTGGCTGGGCAATTTCAGCTACACCGTGGCTAAAGTATGCCCAGGGAGGTGGGCCAGGCATCAAACCTGTAAAAATTAACTAAAAAACTAAGGCTTGAAGGATTAACTGGGCTTTCACAAATGTCCCAAGGACTGAAAACTAAATCTCTACTTTACAATTCTTCAAGGATGTTCAGGGAAGGCACTCAGTGCACACGGGCTCACAGAGAGGCCGTCCACCAAAGCGGGTCAGCAGCAAGCGTTCGGTGGCGCCTCGCGCAGAGCGCCTCCCGTACCTGGTGTTTGTCCTCTGAACCCCCAGCACACTGGCCTGGTGGCTAAGGCTGCTGGCAGCACACAGTCAGGCATGGGACCAGACACCAGGAGGGGCCACGCCGCCTAACCAGCTCCACGCACGCCCTTCAAAAAGAGCAGCCAGCGGCTCCATTCCAAACATTTCCTAATTCTGACAGAGCCCTGACAGAAACTGAGAACTTCACTCTGGTGTGGGGGAAGAAAAGACAGTATTAAAAGATCGGGTTCTTACTCGAGAAAATTTGCAGGAGGACATTGTGTGGAAAGGTTAAACACACTTACCTTTAAATTTTGATCTGATATTTGCCAGTTCCTTGTTTATCCTCTTTATTTCTGCTTCTTTACTTTTGCCTAAAAAAAATAACAAAAAGGTGTTTTTATTTTAACTGATTTCTAAAGAAACACCACTTCCCTGATAAGACCAACACTCAGAACTCAGGAACGGGATGAGGCCCCCACTGAAGGCGGGAGGAAAGCCAAAGCTGACACCTGCCTCCAACCCAGAGCAGCAGGAAGGGCAGCGGTGGGGCCGGGCCAGGGCCAAGCTGAGGGGCGTGCTCAGGTCAGCACAGCCAAGGAGCAAGCCCTGAGCCCTCCGGCCAGCCGCTGCTACCCAGCACCACTTCTAATTCTGCCTTTTCACCAAGTTCGGAACTCAAAATACCTGCTGGACGTTTGCCATAATAAATAATCATCAGCCAGTAATACAGTACAGCAGTTCACTCCTAAAATTGACTTTCACTGCCAAGGTCCTAAGAGCACAGTTTCACTACCGTAGGCTTCCAATTTTCTTTTATAACATTCACCTCCACAGTTTCTTCCTGGATCAGCTGCAGTCGCCAAACAGGCACAGCCTCTGCACATGCAGCTTCCAGATCCAGCTCGGATGCGCCCATGAAATACGGGCTGCCTCCCCTGTCGTTACGGACTCAATGTTTCCGTCTCACAAAGTTCGCATACTGAAGCCCCAACCCCAACGTCTATCTGAAGACGGGACCTTTGGTTTAGATGAGGTCATGAGGTGGGCCCTCATGATGGGATTAGCATTCCTATAAGAAAAGTCCCACCACACACAGTTAGGTACTAGTATCATGAATAATGTCCGGAGTGCTCCCACCTACAGGCCCAAAGGCTAGCTGATCTAGTCACCCACCTATTATAAAATCTAGTCATTTAAAATAGTCTTTCTTTTTGGCTTATGCATCCCCAATGGCAATCAAAATATCTGAATTTACACATTTCAATTTGATGTCCCTTATCTCAAAGCAGAAGCCCTGGATGTGTAATTGTTCACAGTCATAAAATGACGGGTGTCACGGCTACAGGTGCCTTAGTCTGCTCTGGCTGCCATGACAAAATACCCGGGACTGAGGGGTGGAAACAAGTTTATCTCCTCACAGTCCTGGAGGCTGGAAGTCTATGACCCACCTGCCGGCAGGCTGGTTTCTGGTGAGGGCTCTCTTCCTGGCCTGCAGACCACCTTCTATGTGCTCACACGGCCTATCTTTGACGCAAGCTTATGAAGAGAGCACTCGCTGTCTTCTTCTTATTAGGAACCCACCCTTAGGACTTCATTTAACCTTAATTGCCTCCTAGAAGCCGGATCTCCAAATCCATCACCCCGGGGCTGGGGCTTCAGCATATGAACTGGGTGGAGCCAGGGAGGCAACCCAGTCCGTAACAAGAGGGAACCTTCAAGGCAGACTGATGCGTTTCTTCCCTCACTATCCACGAGGCACCCACAACTGCCCACACGCTGCGCTGGGCACCAAGGCACAAGGACGAGCAAGCACAGACATGGTCTCAGCTCCCCCACAGAAGACACAGTCTGGCAGGACACTGTTACTGATCAAGCAGTTGCACACCTATTTAATTACCATGTACCGTGTAAGGAAAGCACATGAAACTCGGCGAGATTATGATAGAGGGAAAAAGTCTGGGCTGCAGGGCAAACAGTTGTTTGTAGAAACATGAGGGTTTTCCTACAAAATCTGACAGGTCCACTTTCCTAATACTCAGCTGTGATATCACACGTGCATACAGGCTTTCATCCACAGTTCGTGGCTTGTAACCCCGCCAGTCTTGTTATTTTTCCCCAAGGCAGACCCTAAGACCAACAATGGACTCTATCCCCCCCTCCCCTGCCGCCGCCTTTCTGTCTTGGAGCTGGCCATAAGTAAATTCTCTGACCTACCCTGTCTGACTGTGGATCACAAGACCCCCATCTCAGAAAGGGCCCTGCCCCACACCCTGGAGGAAGGAATGCCACAGAGAGGCCGGAAGAATGTGCACAGACAGGCCCTGCTGGGTTCAGACCACACCCTTCTGGTCCAGTCCCATTTGTACATGGCTGTCACTCACGCCTATCTAATGAAGTCTCCATAAAAGGCCCAAGAGGACAGGGTCTGGGGAGTGTCCGGACACCAGAACACAGGGGTTCCTGGAGGGACACGGAGCAGCCACACCCCTGTGCCATTCCCCAGGCATCACTTCATCCACATCCTTCCTACTAGCCTTTACGATCAAATGAACATGTTTCCCTAAGTTCTGTGAGCCACTGTAGCAAACTAAGGAGGCGGTGGTGAGATCTCCATTCACAGCCTGTAACCCAAGAGCACAGGTCACAGCCTGAGGCTTCTGACTAACATCAGAAGTAGGGAGTCTCGGGACTGCCCTATGAAATCTGACACTATCTCCAGGTAGACTGTGTCAAAATTGAATTGGAGGACACCCCGCTGGTGCCCACTGCAGAACTGATTGCTTGCTCGCTGATGGGCGAACTCCCCACATATGTTGGGTTCACAGGAGTCTTCTGTGTTGTAGTGGGACAGCAGAGGAGTAACAGCTCAAGGTCTTCTCTCAGCCCACACCCATGAAGTTTGGGAATCCTCCGTCGTACAAAAGAGACAAAAGGCACATTAGACATGTGACAAACTGTCAGTACATCCTAAATCTACTGCTAAATGGCCTAGGCTCAACAAACACTCGCCATGTAAGTCACAAGCCAGGCATGGGATAGAGGAGACCACGTGGAGCTTAGCTCTCCCTGGACCAACTGGGAAAACTGAGCCTAAAGAGTACAGGTGATTTTAACAGGGATACACGTTTATCACGTACTGTAAAAACACACCTATGAATCACACAGGGTAAGGTGAGTTGCGTGCAAAAACAAGTTTGTGTACATTTAAGTCACTTTTTACTCTTACTTTTTATTTAAAAAAAAAAAAATTAAAGTCAGATGCGGTGGCTCATGCCTGTAATCCCAGCACTTTGGGAGGCTGAAGCAAGCGGATCACCTAAGGTAAGGAGTTTAAGACCAGCCTGACCAACATGGAGAAACCCCATCTCTACTAAAAATACAAAAATTAGCAAGGCCTGGTGGCATGCCTGTAATCCCAGCTACTTGGGAGGCTGAGACAGGAGAATCACTTGAACCCAGGAGGCAGAGGTTGCAGGGAGCCAAGACCACGCCGCTGTGCTCCAGCCTGCGTAACAGAGCAAGACTTCGTCCCAAAAATAAAAATAAAAATAGAGACAAGTTCACCAGGCGCAGTGGCTCACGCCTGTAATCCCAGCACTTTGGGAGGCCAAGGCAGGTGGATCACAAGGTCAGGAGTTTGAGACCAGCCTGGCCAATATGGTGAAACCCCGTCTCTACTAAAGACACAAAAAATTAGCCGAGTGTGGTGGCAGGCACCTGTAGTCCCAGCTACTCAGGGGCTGACGTAGTAGAATCACCCGAACCCGGGAGGCAGAGGTTGCAGTGAGCCAAGGTCGTGCCACTGCACTCCAGCCTGGGCGACAGAGCAAGACTCTGCCTCAAAAAAATAAAAATTAAAATTAAAAAACAGATACCTCCTAAAGTGCTGGGATTATAGGCGTGGGCCACTGCACCTGGCCTTAACACACTTTTTTAAAGCAATCCTAAAGCTGACTACCAAAAAGCCCTTTTCAAGTGAGTCTTTGGTTTAAGGATCCATAGCTGAAGTAAAGGCTTCTGCAGCAACCCATCCACATCAGAACACGGCACAAGCAGCCCCGCCAGGCCTGGTGCTCACAGGTCCAGAGGACAGGAGCTCATCCCTGCCCTCCGAAGGCACAGGGCCTAACTCGACCACAGCTGCTTCCAAAACTGGTCTTGCCTTCCCCGACAAGACAACCTCCCTCCTCCAGAACACCATGTGTCTTTTACCACACGTTTCCTGATAAACAAGGTTTAACATTTGCTGAACTGAACACTCCTTTGAGCCAATCCTATCCTAGAAAACTCCAGATGGACAGGTGGTCAGAACAGGAAAATCAAGTACCTATGCGGCGGCTCCCCACCCGGCTCCCCCACCACCCAAGCACTGCCCCAGGTGCTGGGCACAGAACAACAGCTTCTGCCCCCGGGGACCTTTAACAAGACACAGCCACACCCAAACCTCCTGTCCAGTCAGTCTGTCTTCCCAGCCCTGAAAGCTGCTCACAGCAGTGACCCCTGGGCAGGCCAGCGTCTCAGATCCCCACTCCTCTCTGTATGGTGCCTACCCAGCAGACGGCTCTGCAAGGAAGCAGGGCAGCAGGCACAGGGGGACGCTGGCAGCCCGATGCCCCTCAGGATGGCAGGCTTTTTGGACCTGGCTGAGTCAAGGGAACAGTGTCTTGGGAGCTTCTGCCACACAAAACCTGCAGGCGGCTTCACACAGCTGGACTGCGCGTGGGTGAAGCGCTCTGCACTGGGTGCAGTGTGCCATTGTGCATGTGCCTGTGTGTTCATGCCAGTGCGTGTGCACCACTGTGTGCACCTGTGCACTTCTCACAAAGGTGCACACAGGTCGGTGCTGGTAAGTCTCAACAGCGACCCTGTGCTCTCTCCCTGGCAGGTGCCCTCTACCCACCCAAACACCAGGGAAAAAAACCACTCCAAGCCGGGACTTCTGTTGTCCAGAATCAACAGAGCTCAGCTCTAAAGCAGAAATAATAAAAACCTGGGGGCAGGGAAACAGGAAATAATACTAAATGAGCTAAATCAACTTTCCTAAGCGAATCTACAGATTCTGTAGGTTGTTAAACCACAAAATAAAACTAAGAGCACATAATTGATAGAGGTCACCACGAGGAAAAGCAAATAGTTAAACCTCGCTCCTCTGTGCAGCAAGAACTGAGACAAGCCACAGCTTCTCACCCACAGCTTTTAACTGCCCAATTTTCAACACATACACACACACACAAATACACACACGTGCACACATGCACACACCACACACAAATACACACATTTACAAACACACATAAATACACATTTATACACACAAACACAAATACACACATATACACATAAATACAAACACATAAACCAAATACACACACGCACAAATACACACACATGCACACATGTACACACCACAAATACACACATTTACAAACACACATAAATACACATTTATACACGCACACACAAATACACACACGTGCACACATGTACACACCACACACAAATACACACACATGCACACAGGTACCCACCACACACAAATACACACATTTACAAACACAAATACACATTTATACACACAAACACAAATACACACATATACACATAAATACAAACACACATAAACCAAATACACACACACACAAATACACACACATGCACACACCACAAATACACACATTTACAAACACACATAAATACACATTTATACAAACACAAATACACATATACACATAAATACAAACACACATAAACCAAATACACACACACACAAATGCACACACATGCACACACCACACACAAATACACACATTTACAAACACACATAAATACACATTTATACACACACACGAATACACACATGTACACACACACACACACACACACACTTTAAAGCCAGGGCAGGCCAGCCGCTGAGGGAAGAAGCAGAGTGTGGTGACTAGAGTGAACTGTGGGGCCAGGCACGTGGCAAGGAATCCCAGCGCTGCCCATGACCCACTCTGTCATACCTCTGAGCCACACTTCCATCAAAAGGAAAGCCACCAAGGGCCACACAACCTCACAGGATATGTCTGTGCGAGAGAAGGTAGAGAGAAAAGCAGCATGTTGTCCAGGCCTGAGGATAGGAGCGCCCAGGCAGGCCCAGTGTCCACAGAGGGCTGAGCGTGATGCGAGAACCAGGGCTGGAGAGGCCCGGCCCCAGCACCCCACGGAGCAGAGACGACGCAACGCCAGGGAAAAGGGGAGGTGCAGTAACAGCAGGCGGATGAAGCCCAGTCAGAGCCGAGACAGAGCCAGGACGGAGCCAGAGACTTCCAACTGCAGCTGCCAGAGCCCCCAGACCATGACTCCTCCGACAGTTCAGGAAAACTAATTTCACATAACAATGAGCAACCAGGCCAGGTGCAGTGGCTCACGCCTGTGGGAGGTGGAAGCAGGTGGATCACCTGAGGTCTAAAGTTCAAGACCAGCCTGATCAACATGGGGAAACCTCATCTCTACTAAAAACTAGCCAAGTGTGGTGGCACACGCCTGTAGTCCCAGCTACTTGGGAGGCTGAGGCAGGAGAACTGCTTAAACCTGGGAGGAGGAGGTTGCAGTGAGCTGAGATCGCACCACTGCACTCCAGCCTGGGCAACAAGAGCAAGACTCCATCTTAAAAAAAAAAAAAAATAGAGTGGGCACAGTGGTTCATGCCTGTA
>NW_022437152.1:168978-176577 GCF_009761245.1 Sapajus apella | reverse complement strand
AAAAATACAAAAATTAGCCAGGCGTGGTGGTGGGCGCCTGTAATCCCAGCTACTCAGAGGTTGAGGCAGGAGAATCTCTTGAACCCGGGGGGTGGAGGTTGCAGTGAGCTGAGAGTGCTCCATTGCACTCCAGCCTGGGCAACAGAGTGAGACTACGCCTCCAAAAAATAAATAAATAAAATACAAAATAGGCAATCAGGCAGGACGCAGTGGCTTACATCTGTAATCCCACCACTTTGGAAGGACAAGGCAGATGGACAGTTTGAGTCCAGGAGTTCAAGACCAGCCTGGCCAACATGTGGAAACCCCGTCTCTACCAAAAAACACAAGAATTAGCTGGGTATGGTGGCTTGCACCTGTAATCCCAGACACCGGGGAGGCCGAAGTGGAAGAATCGCCTGAACCCAGGAGGCAGAGGTTGCAGTGAGTGGAGATCACACCACTGCACTCCAGCCTGGGCTACAGAGCGAGAACCTGTCTCAAAACCAACACAGACCATCCAGCGTACGACAGATGAGATGGTGGATGACGACCTGCAGGCCAGACTGTCACATTCAAGTCAGCCACCGCATGCTACATGGGAGCAGCAGCGTGATCAGCATGCCATCCTCTGCAGCTGTGATGGAGACACGCAGGTAACACTCTGAGCACTGCAGGGCCTGTCACGAGCTCTCCTGCAAAGGAGCAGAGCATGCTCCTGGCCAGGCGCCGATGCACTGATCTCCATAAGGCAGAGGGCCTCGCAGGAGGACTTCAACCACCCTTCTTGCCAGGAACAGATCTAGAAAAAAATCTTTTTAGATAAATTGGCTTGAGGGGGAGGGGCGGGCTTACTGACGCATCCTGAATTCAGAAATGAGTTCTGAAAGCGTGAGGCATGAGCAAGGGTAGCTGACCCACAGCAACAAGCCCAGCCACACACAGAATCTGGCCTTCATTAAAGAGACGCTGGCCGTGGCCATCCCGCGTCGTCTCTGTTGAAGAGCAGCCAGCCCATAAGCACTGAGGGTCCCATATTTACAACAGTGAACTCTCACCGTGGACTTAGGAGCTCTGGTGGCTAACGAGTAACCCGGACATGCCACAGCTACTGGCCAAAAGCAAGTTCCAATTTGCACACCATTAAGTAGCAAGGATACCGTGTAGGGGCAGGCTTGGACAAACGCTCTTGAATCTTTAGAGTTGCTGTCCCTGGTCATTCTTCAGGAGCAGCATGCTGGTTAATGATTCTTGTTTACAGGCTGAACTGATCAACAGAGAGGATCAGTATTCTGAGAACAACTCAAGTTCCAAAACAAACAGTACAGGAGCCCGTGACAGATCATTACACAATACCAAACTACCAAAATCTTAGGTCTGGCAATGTGCAACAAAACCTGGTCTACAGAGCTTTCGTCTGTATGTAAAGTGATTGCAGGCTGGGCACAGTGGCTCACGCCCGTAATCCCAGCACCTTGGGAGGCCGAAGTGGGAGGGCTGTTTGACCCCAGGAGTTTAACACCAGCCTGGGCCACACAGGGAGACCTGATCTCTACAAAAGAAAATTAGTCAGGTGTGGTGCTGCATGCCAGTGGTCCCAGCTACTAGGGAGGCATCGGTGGGAGGATCACCTGAGCCCAGGAAGTCAAGGCTTCAGTGAGCCAGGATGGCACCACTGTACTCCAGCCTGGGCAACAACGTGAGACTCTGTCTCGAAGAAATAAAGTGATTCCACCGAGTCAGCCAAAAGCCCAAAACTAACTAAGCCCAAGAATTTTTGAAGGAAGCTATAATTGCTAAAATTACTATTAAGGTGGTTAGCACAGCAGTCAGCCAAGCACACTCTGAAATCAAGCCTGGGCTGGAATGTCACTCCGTTTTACTAGCTATGTGACTCAGGGCTACGAACTGAACAGCAACCTGCCTCAGTTTCTCTTCTTCAAATAGGAGTACAATCAACAAAAGAGCTGTGGTAAGAAGTGTGAGAACAGGAGCATAGCACCAGCCCAATCGCGAGAAGCTACTGTGTCCTTCACCAAGGATATCCTCACACATTCCCCCCCTTTTTTTTTTTTTTTTTTTTTTTTTGAGACAGAGTCTGGCTCTGTGGCCCAGGCTGGAGCGCAATGGCACGAACTCAGCTCGTTGCAACCTCCACCTCCCGGGTTCAAGCGATTCTCCTGTCTCAGCCTCCCAAGTAGCTAGGGTTACAGGCACCTGCCACCACACCCTGCTGATTTCTGTATTTTTAGTAGAGACGGGGTTTCACCATACTGGTCAGGCTGGGCTCAAACTCCTGATCTCAGATGATCCACCCACCTTGGCTTCTCAAAGTGCTAGGATTACAGTTGTGAGCCACCGTGCCCAGCCAATTCCTGTTTTTAAAGGACAGTTTTGCTGGACACAGAATTCTCAACTGACAGTTTCTCTTTCAGAAACAGTTTTCCCACTGAGCTAGCTCATATAATGACAAGCTCAGTAAGTGGGACAGGTCCAAGAGCAGCGTGCTCCGCAGACGGCACTTCCTGAGGAGCTCCAGCCTTCATGTGTCCCTCCAGTGGCTGCTGGGCTGCTGGTTTCCCCGGCTGCCACGATTAGAAGGCTGCTGGTTTCCATGGTTACCACAGAGCTGGGGAGAGGAGAATGGGAGGAAGTCGAGTTAGAGGTTCCACAGTTCTTCACCGATAAATGCTCCTAAGATTGTCACAACCTTTGGTTAATTTCAAGTTCTGGCAGTTGATTTTGACCATTATGCCAGTGTTTTCACTGCTTTTAAGGAGGACTGGATTTACAGAGGCCTCACTCCACCATTCCAGCCGAGTGGCATTTCTGATGCAGACGCCAAGCTGTCACGAGCAAAGAATGTTTAGCATGCATGCCTCTGTCGATCCTGTTTCTAAACCTCCACACGCCACTCCTACCTTTCCACTCCTATGCCCGGATCCAGAGCCTCACCATCTCCTCTGGGCAAAGCAATCAATCTGTTCCTAACTGGCTTTCCAGATGCCTCCAAGCCTCACCTAAAACCCATCCTTCAAATTCAAAATGATCGTTCTTTTCCTTTCTTTTCTTTTTAATTTTTTGTAGGATAAGGTCTCACTAAGTTGCCCACACTGGTCTTGAACTCATGAACTCAAGTGATGCTCCAGCTTTTGGCCTTCCGAAGTGCTGGGATTATAGCCATGAGCCACCATACCCAGCCTCAAAATGACTATTTTACTAGCAAAACAGAAATTGAGGCTGGGTGCGGTGGCTGATGCCTGTAATCCCAGCACTGTGAGACATCGAGGCAGGTGGATCACCTGAGGTCAGGAGTTCGAGACCAGCCTGGCCAACATGGAGAAACCCCATCTCTATCAAAAATACAAAAATTAGCCGGGCTTGCTGGCGGGCACCTATAATCCCAGCTACTCGGGAAGCTGAGCACAAGAATTGCCTGAACCCAGGAAGTGGAGGTTGCAGTGAGCTGACATTGTATCACCGCACTCCAGCCTGGGCGACAAGACAGAGATTCCATCTCAAAAAAATAAAAAAAGAATTTAGTGTCATTCCCCTGCTTAAAATACTTAAACAGCCCGCATTCCAGATAGGAGGGTCCCTACCATCTGGTTTTGGCCTCTCCGTCTCGGTCTCCAGCCACGTCTCCGTCACCTGCTAGGCCTCCTCATGCTAGGAGTTGCCCCCAGTGTCTTGCGTGTGACCTGCTGCTCAGGCTGCTCTGCAGCATGGCACACAGTGTTGCCCCCCTTTTCGGAACCATCCCCCACATCCCATCAGCCTAGCAAGAACTGAGCCAAGCCTCACCCTTCTATTCCACTGACCTCTCCTAAGCTGTTCACCCTCACCTGCACTATGCAGCTCACACCATTTGCCACTCTGCATTACAACGGCCGGAGCTATTCAAGGATACTCAGTGTTTATTTAGCATTTTAGTAAGAGCCACAGTCGTTATAAAGCTCTATGAAAGGCCCTACTCCACCCGTCCCCCTCTTCCGTTCCCCGCTACCCTAGCCCCCACTGCCTTTCCCCAGGCTTGCTGTCCTAAAGCCACACGGGCCTGCTGCGTTTCCTCCGTGCGGCAATCATCCTCCCCCACGAAGGCCTCAGCACTCACCGCTCCCTCTGCCAAGACGCCCCCCCACTAATCCGGATGTAGCCACTGCTTCACTCGCTCCAGGTCCTTCACAGCAGGGCAGGCCCCAACCATTCTACTTACCCTCATTTACCCAATCACCTTCCCTCCTTCAAATTTCTCTGTTGTGTTTATCATCTGCTGACATAACACAAAATATTCTTATTATTTTCTACCTCTACCCACTCGAAAGCAAGCTCCATGTGAACATGAGCAACAGAACCCAGCAATCCGGCCAACGCCAGCTCCTCCCCTTCTCGCTCCTGCATTCGGACTGTACTGCCTCTCACGTCCTGAAGTAAGCAGGCTCACTCTCCACCAGGCTGGGACAAGGCTGGCCCCACGCGTTGTTGAGTACCACCATCTGTGGTGAGCACCCGCACTGCTGGGCACCTGCTGTCTGCAGGTGGCATCTGTGGTGAATACCTGCAGTGCTGGGCACCTGCTGTCTGCAGGTGGCATCTGTGGTGAATACCTGCAGTGCTGGGCACCTGCTGTCTGCAGGTGGCATCTGTGGTGAATACCTGCCTTGCTGGGCACCTGCTGTCTGCAGGCCATTTCTTCTTGCCGAGTATTTATTGAGCGCCTGCTACAGTGCTAGGCACTTCCAGGATTCTGGGACTATGGCAGGGAACAGAACCACTTCACGTTCACGTGGAGCTTGCATGCGAGTGGGCAGACACCAGGACCCCGCTGAAATGTCACTTTGGCAGAGAGGTATCTCAGGGACACCCAACGTAAGGGAGTCTCCTTTCATCCTCCACCGTGATAAAGTGCCTCAGCGTCACACAACATGCCATGTCACAAACCTGCACGTGCGCACCCCTGGAATCAAAAATAAAGGCTGAAATTATTTTTTAAAGCCATCAAAAAAATAAATGAGAAAAAATACTTCCGTTCAGCATTCAAACAAATATCTTTGGCAAAGTCAGGTATTCAAACTCCCTGGACTGACTCATCATTACCAATATACTATATTCTATTGCCAGCAAGAAACAAAGGTCACTCGGTCGCCCCACGCCTTTCTTTTGATTTCTGGGTCTCAGAGCACTACAGAGTAATCCTACGTAGGTTTCCAAAGGACACACTGCACCGTTCGTTCCCCTGAATGGGGGACAAGGTCCTTCCTACCTGCTTCCTCCAGATAAGGAATAAATGCCGAGTCACCACTCTACTTAAAATTCCACTTAGAAATACATGTCACACAAGCTCTCAGAACCACCTGCCCAGATTTGATTTATCAAAAGGTCAGGTATTATTACTTCATTTAAGCATAAGAGGCCAGGCACAGTGGCTCATGCCTGTAATCCCATGCCTGTAATCCCCTGTAATCCCACTTTGGGAGGCTGAGGCGGGCAGATCACTGAAGGTCAGGAGTTCAGGACCAGCCTAGCCCACATGGCAAAACCCTGTGTCTACTAAAAAGGTAAAAATTAGCCAGGTGAGCGCCTGTAATCCCAGCTACTCAAAAGGCTGAAGTGGAGGAATCGCTTGAACCTGGGAGGCAGAGTTTGCAGTGGGCCAAGATCACACCACTGCACTGCAGCCTGGGCAACAGAGCGAGACTCCACCTAAAAAAAAAAGAAAGCAAGCGGCCAGCCATGGTGGCTCACACCTGTAATCCCAGCACTCTGGGAGGCTGAGGCGGGCAGATCTCAAGTGATCCACCCACCTCGGCCTCCCAAAGCGCTGGGATTACAGGTGTGTCAGCCACCGTGCCCGGCCAATGTTTTACAATTAACTTCTTAAACTATATTCTTTAACTTTTTTAAATGTTTTAAAACATCTAAGTAAGGATGAGACTAGATAAGAAAATCACAAAAATGAATGCTATTGGGAAGACCTGCCCAGTTACTTTCTATTAACTAAAAATAAACAAATCAGCATCTTCATGGAACAGACTAGAAAGCAGAGAAACAGCCCGTAAAAATACACCAGCCTTTGAGAATACAGTGACGCCGTACTGCAGGGAGGAAAAAAGCATTCCCTCCTCGATGTTCCGGAACGCATGTGGTAATCAATGCGGGAATGACGCTGGAGACCCATCTAACACGAAAATAAACTACGAGGGGTTAACAGGATAAAAATAACTTCAAAATCGGTAAAACCTTAATATCGCACAGGTGTTTGGCGGGGACTTAAGGCAACGGAAGAAGCCGCAGGGAGGGTGGGTGCGGCCAAGGCAGCATCAGGAAGGAAAGGCCGGTCCTCGTGCGGCGCCAGCACACAGGCAACCGAGGCACAAGTCCCAACAGAGGGTCTGTCACCATCACAAGGCAACGCCCCAGCGACTCCTCAGATGCAAAGAGGTAGGAGAAGTCGCAGGAAAGGCAGACCAACAAGCATGTGTTTTGTTTCTTGTTTTTAAATGAGACCGCTCCCTCCAGGCAGAAGCATACCCTGGCTGAGGGCAAACAGGCAGAAAGGTGGCAGGCAAGCATCTCAGGGCAAACTGAAGCAGTTCCAACTCCAGCTCCAGCTTGTGTTCGATGGTTTTGCCCAACTGTAGGACAATGTGAATTTGCTGTTGTTTTGAGAGGGTCTCATCCTGTCGCCGGGGCAGGGGCACAATGGCACAAACATGGCTCACAGCAGCCTCAACCTCCTGGGCTGAAGAGATCCTCCCACCTCAGCCTCCCAAAGTCCTGGAATTACAGGCATGAACCACCTTGCCTGGCCCCAAAAGTGAACTTTTGAAAGGTATCATCTGAAGTGTACCTGAGAAGACAACAGAGGCCTGACATCCGCTCACTGCATGGAAGGCCCCTTTCTGGAGACTGACAAGGGTGCTGCTGCAGTAAATAACAACAGGCCAGGCGTGGTGGCTCACACCTGTCATCCCAGCACTCACGGAGGCTGAGGTGGGCGGATCACCTGAGGTCAGGAGTTCGAGACCGGCCTGGCCAACACAGTGAAACCACGTCTCTACTTAGGATCCAAAAATTAGCTGGGCATGGAGGCAGGCACCTGTAATACCCACTAATTGGGAAGCTGAGTCAGGAGAATCACTCAAACCCGGGAGGCAGAGGTTGCAGTGAGCTGAGATCGCGCCACTGCACTTCAGCCTGGGCAACAAAGTGACACTCCAGCTCAATCAATCAATCAATAAAAATAAAGGAAGGAAACTCCCTCAAGGAGAGGGGAGTCACCAGAAAGAGGAGAGAGAAGCCCCTGGCAGGTGCACAGGGCCCAGCAGCCAGAAGGAAAAACCACACCCAACACAGGCCTCCAGAGTGGGAGACACTGCCTCCAGCGGGATACAGCAAGCCCCAGAAAACAGGCTGCAGGGGGTTGCTGCCTTGTAGGAACCACACTGTTCCCAAATAACTTAGCTGCGTCCCAGGACAAAGCTCACAAATATTAAAAGATATGCAAGGCCGGGCGTGGGGCTCACACCTGACACCCCAGCACCGTGGGCGGGGCTCACACCTGACACCCCAGCACCGTGGGCGGGGCTCACGCCTGCCATCCCGCCACCGTGGGCGGGG
>NW_022437152.1:168791-168968 GCF_009761245.1 Sapajus apella | reverse complement strand
GGGCGGGGCTCACGCCTGCCATCCCGCCACCGTGGGCGGGGCTCACGCCCGCCATCCCGGCACCGTGGGCGGGGCTCACGCCTGTCATCCCGCCACCGTGGGCGGGGCTCACGCCTGTCATCCCGCCACCGTGGGCGGGGCTCACGCCTGCCATCCCAGCACTGAGGGCGGGGCTCA
>NW_022437152.1:162001-168781 GCF_009761245.1 Sapajus apella | reverse complement strand
GTGGGCGGGGCTCACGCCTGCCATCCCAGCACTGAGGGCGGGGCTCACGCCTGCCATCCCAGCACTGTGGGAGGCAGAGGTGGGCGGACCACCTGAGGTCAGGAGAGACCAGCCTGACCAATGCAGTGAAACCCCGCCTCTACTAAAAACACAAAAATTAGCTGGGCATGGTGGCACGCACCTATAATCCTAGCTACTAGGGAGGCTGAGGCAGGAGAATTGCTTGAACTTGGGAGGCGGAGGCTGTAGTAAGCTGAGATCGTGCCACTGCACTCCAGCCTGGGCAACAGAGCAAGACTCAGTCTCAAAAACTAAAATAAATAAATAAACTGGCTGGCCACAGTGGCTCACGCCTGTAACCCCAGTGCTCTGGAAGGCTGAGGCAGGTGGATAGCTTGAGGTCAGGAGTTCGAGACCAGCCTGGCCAACATGGTAAAACCCTGTCTCTACTAAACATACAAAAATTAGCCAGGTGTGGTGGTGCACATCTGTAATTCCAGCTACTTGGGAGGCTGAGGCAGGAGAATCACTGAACCCAGGAGGCGGAGGTTGTAGTGAGCCAAGATCATGACACTGCACTTCAGCCCGGGCAACAGAGCAAGATTCGGTCTAGAAAAAAAAACTTTGTAATAGAAACATGCAGTGGTTCATGCTTGTAATCTCAGCACTTAGGGAGGCTGAGGCAGGGAGATCACTTGAGGTCAGGAGTTCGAGACCAGCCTGGTCAACATGCTGAAACCTCATCTCTACTAAAAATACAAAATATTAGCCAGGCGTGGAGGCACATGCCTGTAATCCCAGCTACTTGGGATGCTGAGGCAGGAGAACTGCGTCAACCCGGGAGCCAGAGGTTGAAGTGAGCTGAGATCGTGCTACTGCACTCTAGCGCCACTGCATTCCAGCCTGGGTGACAGAGGGAGACTCCATCTCCAGAAAAAAAAGAAACACGTACTTGCTACTTCAGCTATGTTACATGAAGGCAGTCCACAGAAAAGGCAAAACATAAATCCTAATACAGTACTGCCAGCCCTAAGGAGCTCAAAGTTCTTTAGATACACTAAATAACTAATCCTCATTACATCCTTGTGCTGCCATCAGAGGGATTTTAAAGGTAAGAAAAACACCCTGCAACACAAAACAAAAACCAGGTACCCCATGTTGGCTGTTGGTCTCTACACTTTTAAGCAAACCTGTAGACAGACACCAAAGCTTAGGGTCGGTGGGAAGAAGGGCGAATAGGGAGTATATTGAAGCCAAGGACAGAGATGAACGCAAAACCTTCACAACTCTGAATTTCAGGCAAAGTTGAAGACGCCAGGCTCTCAACAAGGCGACAATTTTAAAAGGTGGGAAAGGGCTGGGCCCAGTGGCTCACACTGTAAACCCCAGCACTCTGGGAGGCTGACTGGGGAGAATCACTTGAGCCGCAGAGTTCGAGATCATCCTGGGCAACATAGTGAGACCCTGTCTCTAAATTTTAAAAATAAAAATAAATATAAAAAATTGAAAAGTGGGGGCCGGGTGTGATGGCTCATGCCTATAATCCCAACACTGCTCATGCCTATAATCCCAACACTTTGGGAGGCCGAGGCGGGCAAATCATGAGGTCAGGATATCAAGACCATCCTGGTCATGGTGAAACCCCGTCTCTACTAAAATACAAAAAATTAGCCAGGCATGGTGGCACGCGCCACACTGTAGTCCCAGCTACTCAGGAGGCTGAGGCAGGGGAATCGCTTGAACCCAGGAGACAGAGGTTGCAGTGAGCTGAGATCTTGCCACTGCGCTGCAGCCTGGCAACAGAGCAAGACTCCATCTCAAAAAAAAAAAAAAAATTGAAAAGCGGAAAAGAGCCGGGCACAGTGGCTCACATCTGTAATCCTAGCACTTTACGAGGTTGAAGCGGGTGGATCACAAGGTCAGGAGATTGAGATCATCCTGGCCAACATGGTGAAACGCAGTTTCCACTAAAATACAAAAATTAGCTGGTCATGGTGGCACATGCCTGTAGTCCCAGCTACTTGGGAGGCTAAGGCAGAAGAATCGTTGGAACCCAGGAGGCGGAGGTTGCAGTGAGCCGAGATCACGCCGCTGCAACAGGCACGTGTCACCTCGACCTGACCACCCGTGAAAAAAGAGAGCAGAAGCAGGATCTGACCCAAACCACCAGCTCCACGTGTTGTACCTAAGGGAATGCATCTGGCAATAGGTCAGCCACTTGACTGGGAGTCTCCTGAGGTGTCGGGGCTGAGGGAGCCAGATGCGGCAGAAAGAACCTGGCAGAGGAGCCAGGGCTTCCCCAGCCTCGGGGACACATGGCAGCTCTGGGCACACTATCCCCCTAGAACCCCACAGCACCCAGCAGCCCCTCAGCCCACCCTGCACCTGGGCTCCTGCTACCTTCCCGGCCCACAAAAGCCTGGGTACCCCATTCCACACTCCAGCCACCAAGTAAGCACGGGCTCCAAAAGGCAACCAAAGTTTAAAATCAAGAATCAACCGAACAGGAGAGACAAGTTCCCTCTGCAAACAATGCCCTGGGAAAAAGCGTGCAGAGCCGGCAGAAAGCGCCGTCTGAAACATGGAAGCGTGGTTACATGCTCCCTGTGAGTCCAGGCCAGCCCAGCTCCTGGGGCACCCCCGAGTCACCGGACTTGCCTCTCCCTCCTGGCGTGGGGCACCCCACTGCTTCACACTCTGCTGGGTCCTCTTCCTGGTTCCAGTCTCCAGGGCACGATTTCAAAACAGGGCTGCTTCCTACTCACGTTACGTACTCTATGCGTCCTGGCCAGACCCTCACAAGTGCAGCTCGAGCACAGAGCTCTGTGTACCACATGGCCTCAGCCCCCGCTTCCACGTGGGACACCCACTTGAACCATCCACCCACCGAGAAATTCTCTTGCAACAAAACTGCTTTTCAGGGCATTTCAACCCTCACTTTCACGCCAAAGTCAGGAAGGTTCTGAAGAAGGAACACACTGCCAGAATCAGCAAATGTGGTTTTATCATGGAAGTCTGAGATCATGTGGCCTCGTGAAAACTGTTCATTTCTGGGTTTTGGTTTTTGGTTTTGTTTTTGAGACAGAGTCTCACTTTGTCGCTCAGGATGGAGTGCAGTGGCACAATCTCGACTCACTGCAACCTCTGCCTCCTGGGTTCAAGCGATTCTACCTCAGCCTCCCAACTAGCTGAGACTACAGGCCTGCGCCACCACACCCCGCTGATTTTTGTATTTTTAGTAGAGATGGGGTTTCACCATGTTGGCCAGGCTTGTCTTCAACTCCTGACCTCAGGTGATCCGCCCACCTCGGCTCCCACAGTGCTGGGGTGACGGGTGTGAGCATCGCACCCGTCCCATTTCTGTTTTCTTAAGTGAGTGTCATTCCATTTTTTTTTTTAAACCGAAGCAAAAGTTATTTAACTTACTCCATCCAGCATTGGAAGCTGACAGAAAGTCATCTAACTTCTAACTCCTGAACTTGTAGTTTCAATATCAAACTCCAGTGTGACTTAAAGCAGGCCAGCTGTGAGCTGATGGGCGCTGGCAGAGAATGCCACGGAAGGAGGGACATTCCCATTCGTGCCAGGTCTGTCTTACCACACTAGGTGTGGAGGAGGAGGGACTGGGCCAGACATATTTAACAGAAAAAAGAACGCCGGCTCAACAAGGCCACCCACAGACATGATGCGATCCAGGGTCTCACTTGGAATTCGCCTTCCGCCCCCATCCAAGCACCTCGTGGGCCTCTACGACATCCCTTGGCCTTCCCTCTGCGACCTCCCTGCCTCCAGTCAGGAAACAACTCCCAAGCACGCACCACCTGCCCACCGTGACAGCCTCCTCCCCCCGCGCACAGTCCTGAACGCAGGAGGACACAGAGAACTCAGCTCCCCACTTGTCTGTAAGCTCTTCGGGCAGGGCAGATGGGCTCTGCTTCTCTGAACCCCACATCATCTCACCTTATAGGCCCAGGTCTGCCATCCCTTCTCCAAAAGCTGAGGGCAAATTCATTCCAGAATTCGGCACCCTCAGACTGTGGGAGGAGGCACAGGGCACAGCGCTGCTGCAGGTGGGGCAGTGTCCTGTAAGCACAGGCACCATCTACAGGAGACCCAAAACATCCACACAGAGGGCCACACAGAGCCTCAGGGCAGCGGGGGGCCAGCGTTTCTGCCAAATGAGTTTACCACAGATTTACAAAAAGACTTCTGGTTTTTGGAAAGGTGTAAACTGAGATTTGAGCTAAGGGAGAATGGCCCCATGCTCAAGAATCCGCAAAACAGAGAGGGTAGGTTCCCATGGACCCACAGCCCATTCCGCCCAGAAGCTCGCGCCATGTACTCAAACTCTTCATTCACATGAGAGCAAAATCGCCCCAAAATATCATTTTCTACACCAGACTCGACTCTTCCCCTCTGGCCTGACTTCATTTGATTTTTTTGTTGTTGTTGTTGAGATGGAGTTTCACTCTTGTCGCCCAGGCTGGAGTGCAGTGGCACAATCTCGGCCCAACACAACCTCCACTGCCCGGGTTCAAGTGACTCTCCTGCCTCGGCCTCCCGAGTAGCTGGGATTACAGGCATGCGCCACCACGCCCGGCTAATTTTGTATTTTTAGTAGAGACGGGGTTTCTCCACGTTGGTCAGGCTGATCTCAAACTTCTGACCTCAGGTGATCCGCCTGCCTTGGCCTCCCAAAGTGCTGGGATTACAGGCATGAGCCACCGTGCCCGCCGCTTATTTGATTTTTTTAAGGGCCAAGGAAATGCCATTTAATCCAGCCTTAATGACAGCCTTTCCAAGAACTCTTCGACCACAAAATCCTGACACAGACTGTTGCCAAAAGTAACGGAGCGAAAGTCATTTTAAGAGGAAAGAGAAGTAACAGTAAGTATCTGGCACAAAATATGTTCATCACCAGGACCCTTCACCTTGTCATAAAAGAATGTGATCCCAACCTTCAAAGGAGCCCGATGGAAACACTGTGACAGCAACCAAGGTGTTTCCTAGAGGCAGCGACCACTGACCTTGGCAAGAAAAACCCAACCTAGGCAAGACCGACTTCCTCTCATCTCGGTAGTCTGACCCTCTCCGCAGCCGCCATGACACACTTCCTACTGACTTCTAAGGAACACAAATCATGCATAAGCAAAAGAAGACATGCAAGAAGAGCATTCTTTTCTCAAAGTCAGCACTTCAGGAAAGACAAAATGAGCTTTTAACTGTGAAGGTTATTTAAGAAATGCAAAAGCAGACTGACCAACTCTGATTCTGACCTTCACTCCTATGCACAAAGATCACGACAGCTTTATGTTTAATTTGGGGGTTTTTTTGTTTTTTTTTTTTTCCTTCTTTTTGAGACAGAGTCTCACTTGTCACGCAGCCCAGGCTGGAGTGCAGTGGTTCTATCTCGGCTCACTGCAACCTACACCTCCCAGGTTCAAATGATTCTCCTGCCTCAACCTCCCAAGTAGCCAGGATTACAGGTGCTCACCACCACGCCAGCTAATTTTTTGCATTTTTAGTAGAGACGGGGTTTCACCATGTTGGCCAGGCTGCTCTTGAACTCCTGACCTCGTGATCCACCCGCCTTGGACTCCCAAAATGCTGGGATTACAGGCATGAGCCACCACGCCCACCCTGTGTTTAATTTTTATACTGGAGTTTAAGCAGAGTTTAAAATTTAGTGTTCAGTTTCTCCATGTCTAATTTATGACTCCATAACTGGAATGTCACAAATAAAATTTTTTTAACTTTAGTCATGCTGAAATACAATTCAAAGGTTATCTAATTTCAAGTTAACAGAAATAGCCAGGTATGGTGGCTCACTCCTATAAACCCAGCACTTTGGGAAGCCAAGACAGGCGGATCACTTGAGGCCAGGAGTTTGAGACCAGCCTGACCAACATGCTGAAACCTGTCTCCACAAAAATTAGCTGGGCGTGGTAGCAGGCACCTGCAATCCCAGCTACTCAGGAGGCTGCGGCACAAGAATCACCTGAACCCAAGAGGCAGAGGTTGAAGTGAGCCAAGATCGCGCCACTGCGCTCCAGCCTGGGCGACAGAGCAAGACTCCACCTCAAAAAACAAAGAAACGGAAGGCATAAATCCAAGTTTTGTGCCGACCACGGGGATTGGAGTGCTGATCGCTACTTTAAGTTATCCTGGACCCTGCGGCAAAACTGCATCACTCTGTGCAAGGCCACGGAAGTTCATCTTCCCCGTCTTGCTGGTAACATCCCTCCATTTGTTTTCCCTTCACGTGAGGACCTGGGGGGATGAAACAGAACGCCTCCGAGCATCTACACTGCACCAGCACCACATGCAGAGAAATAAAGACGGTCATCTCCTGCCTGAAGCTGTGGTCTCACAGCAAGGACTCATCCCTTCTTCCCTTCCCCACAGTCAATGCTCAGCGTCTGACAACATCTCCAGCAGTGCTGTCTCCCCGACAACACACTAGCATCGGCATGTCAACAGCAATGCATAAAGACACGCATTTGGCCGGGCGCGGTGGCTCAAGCCTGTAATCCCAGCACTTTGGGAGGCCGAGGCGGGTGGATCACGAGGTCAAGAGATCGAGACCATCCTGGTCAACACGGTGAAACCCCGTCTCTACTAAAAATACAAAAACGTTAGCTGGGCATAGTGGCGCGTGCCTGTAATCCCAGCTACTCGGGAGGCTGAGGCAGGAGAATTGCCTGAACCCAGGAGGTGGAGGTTGCGGTGAGCCGAGATCGCGCCATTGCACTCCAGCCTGGGTAACAAGAGCGAAACTCC
>NW_022437152.1:157567-161901 GCF_009761245.1 Sapajus apella | reverse complement strand
AAAAAAAAAAAAAAAAAAAAAAAAGACACGCATTAACTCAGTCACATGCGACTCTCCTCTGCAGGTATATTATTTGTGTAAAAGCAAACAGTAGTTCCAAAATAACTGAAAAAATAGCAGGTAACTGTTATGCTGTTTTCCCGATGTCGGCAGTTATTTTGTTTTCTTGATGTGTTTTGCCCAATGCCAATCAACGTGCCAGCCCGAATGGACCTCGATGGGACTGTACGGAGGGAAAAAAAGCCAATCTCAAGAGATCACTTACGATGTGATTCCATTTACATGACATCCTCGAGGTCAGAAGATTACAGAGATGGAGAACAGAGTAGCAGTTTCAGGAGTGCAGCTATAAGCAGCAGCTTTGTGACAATGAAACACTTCTGAATCTCGCAAAGCTACAGGTGCTAAAACTGCATAGAACCACACACACACACACACACACACACACACACACACACACACACACAAAGTGCATGTAAATCTCATAAAATCTGAATATGCCTGGTGGTGTGGTGTGTACCAGTGTCCGCTTCCTGGTGTTGAAAGTGTCCTGTAGTTATACAAGATGTCCACATGAAGAAAGGTGGGGTGGGCCAGGCGAGGTGGCTCATGCCTGTAATCCCAACACTTTGGGAGGCTGAGGCGGGTGGATCACCTGAGGTCAGGAGTTTGAGACCAGCCTGGCCAACGTGGTCAAACCCCGTCTCTAGTAAAAATATAAAAATCGGCCAGGCGTGGTGGCGGGCGCCTGTAATCCCAGCCTCAGGAGGCTAAGGCAGGAGAATCACTTGAACCTGGGAGCCAGAGGCTGCAGTGAGCCAGCCTGGGTGACAAGAGCAAGACTCCATCTTAAAAAAAAAAGGTGGGGTGAAGAATGCCAGGGACCTCCCTGTCCATTTTCTGCAACTTCCGGTAAGGCTACAATTATTTCAAACTCAAGATTCTAAAGCTGGGACTAAATAAAAGGGCTAGAATTTTTTGAATACCAATTTTAAAAAGAAACAGTTTATTCACTCCCATCCACTGAACTCATCTTGACCAAATACAGTGCCCCGAGTTGAAGTCCATCAGATAGGATGAAGTTAATTTTAGTAGACATTAAGTTAGTTCAGCACCTGAGCCACAAAAGCTACAGCTCTGAGGGGCATGGCTTAACGTAAGGCAACTTTCCAAATCTTGGAGCACATTCGCTGCTGTCTATTCCAGGAGGAGTGATGCCCCAAGCCAGTCTGCTGGGAGGGATTACTCAGTGAAAACGGAGCGTCCTCAACTGTCTCCACACGCTCCCCATCCACTACCTCAGATGCCTGGCACAGGGTCTTAAAAGGGAAAAACTTTTTTTGAGGCAGGGTTTCAATCTGTTGCTCAGGCTGCCCAGGCTGGAGGGCAGTGGCACAATCCTAGCTCACCGCAGCCTCAACCTCCAGGGCTCAGACAATGTTCTCACCTCAGCCCACCCCTGAGTAACTGGGACCACAGGTGTGTGCCACCACACCTGGCTAATTCTTTTCCTCTTTTGTAAAGACAGGGGTCTCACTATGTTGCCCAGGCTAAAGGAGGAAAACTTAAGGGTCAGAAAGATACAAGGGAGGTGCAAATTTGGAGCTGAAGCAGGCTTTCATGACACCTCAACTTGAAATTCACCCCTTCAAGTGTCAGCTGAGGAAGCTGAGGCTCCGTCGCTAGTGGCTTCCACTCATGCAGCAGGTGAGAGGCGGAGTCAAAGTCAAGAGCCTTGGCTGCCAGCGGAGTCCTCTCTCCACGGGGCCCAACTACTCCTACCATTCACCCTCACAACAGGAAAACAGGACACAAAAGCAGAGCTGGCCAGGGACGGGGAGGCGGGGGCTCCTCCACCTGTGACATGGAGGTCAAGTTCAGATCAGCTCAAACCCTGGCTAGCTCTCCAATCCCATCTCCAGGCACCAGCCCGCATTAATTAATTAAACACATATACATGTTAACTATTTGATGTTCCTCAAATACCTTGGTCTTCGGCCTGAATTGCCCATTGGACAAAACCAGCCCAAGAATCACCTTCGGCGTGAGGTCTTCTCTGGCTTGTTCATGTAAGCATTCACTGAGCACACCTCGCGTGAGACACTCACCATGAGGAGCAGAGGAGGAAAAAGGTGACGAGCGAGACAGGGTCCCCACCTTGCAGAGCCCACCCCAGAGGGCAGCAGGGGATACGGAGCCACGCTGGTGAAAAACAGCACCACAAGCTGAAGACGCTACCCTGAGGAGAACAGAGCCGAAGCTGATGAGAGGCCATCCAACAGCAACACTGGAAAGAAGAATCCCAGAGAGGGGCTATATTAAAGAGACCTGGATGCCCGGATGCAGTGGCTCACACCTATAATCCCAGCACTTTGGGAGGTCGATGCAGGTGGATCATCTGAGGTGAGGAGTTCGAGACCAGCCTTGGCCAACACGGTAAAACCCTGTCTCTACTAAAAGCACAAAAATTAGCCAGGCATGGTGGCATGCACCTGTAGTCCCAGCTACTCGGGAAGCTGAGGCAAGAGAATCACTTGAACCCGAGAGGTGGAGGTTGCAATGAGCCGAGATTGCACCACTGCACTCCAGCCTGGGCGACAGAGCAAGACTCCGTCTCAAAAATAAAAAATAAAGAGACCTGGCTCCCCCAGCTAGGACTAAGCACCCCTTCTTCCACTAGCTCCTTCAGGAGAGGGCCATCTTATTCACCGGGTTACACTCATGGTTCCCAACCGGGACAACTTTGCCCTAAGGGGACATCTGTCAATGCCTGGAGACACTGTTCCTTGTCATAACTGAGGCATCTGGTGCTGCTGTAAACATCCCAGGAGGCACTGAACAGTCCCCCACAATAAAGGATGATCCAGCCCCAAATGTCAGCTCTGCTGAGTTGGAGAAAGTCTGGTCTACACAGTCAAGCATTTAAAAGAGAAGAGCAGCTTCCTCTTATCCAAAGGGATACGTTCCAAGGCCCTCCGTGGATGCCTGACACTTCAGATCACACTAAATCCTATACAGACTGTTTCCCACACGTACCTATGAAAAAGTTTCACGTATAGATTAGGCACAGTAAGAGATTAACAACAGCCAGTAATAAAAGAAAAGTGTAGCCGGGCGCGGTGGCTCAAGCCTGTAATCCCAGCACTTTGGGAGGCCGAGGCGGGTGGATCACGAGGTCAAGAGATCGAGACCATCCTGGTCAACATGGTGAAACCCTGTCTCTACTAAAACTACAAAAAATTAGCTGGGCATGGTGGTGCGTGCCTGTAATCCCATCTACTCAGGAGGCTGAGGCAGGAGAATTGCCTGAACCCAGGAGGCGGAGGTTGCGGTGAGCCGAGATCGCGCCATTGCACTCCAGCCTGGGTAACAAGAGCGAAACTCCGTCTCGGGGGAAAAAAAAAAAAAGTGTAATGATACACGGTGATAAGAGTTGCACGAATGTGGTCTCTTTAAATATCTTACTGTACTGCACTCACCTGTTTTCAGACCACAGTTGACCAGAGGTAACTGATACCTCAGAAGGTGAAACCGCAAATGAGGGAGGCGGCTGTCCTGCGCTCACTGTGCCAGCCCCCTCCTGCCAAACGCAGCCTGGCACAGACCACACGTCCAGCAAGTAGTGACCGCTGTGTGAGGCAATGGCTTTCAATCTCACCGCCCTGCCTCATGTAACCTGCTTCAAAGACGGAAGGACAGACATCACAGCTCATTTAAGGCTGCTAAGCCTTTCTCCAAGGGGTCCCCTTAACAAGTAACACACAGGTTTACAAAACGTGTATCGGTCTCATTACGTAAAGAAGAAAGAGAAAAAATGCTACTTGCAAAAGTGCGGATCTGAGGATGTGTTTCGAAGCCTTTTTCTTTTCTTTTTTTTTTTTTTTTTTTTTTGAGACAGGGTCTCACTCTGTCACCCAGGTTGGAGTACAGTGGCGCGATCTCAGCTCACTGCAGCCTGACCTCCTGGGCTCAAGTGATCCTCCTATCTCAGCCTCCCAAGAAGCTGGGACTACAGGCATGCACACCACCACTCCCAGCTAATTTTCCTACTTTTTTTCATAGAGACAGGGTCTCACCACATTGCCCAGGCTGGTGTCAAACTTCTGGGCTCAAAAGATCTGCCTGCCTCACCTTCCCAAAGTGCTAGGACTTCAGGTGTGAGCCACTACACCTGGCTCTACGCTTTTTTTTTTTTTCCCTCTCTGCAGAGTAGGGGAAGGGTTAGATGGTCTTCTACCCTTTCACAGAGTGTAGCGGAACCAGACTATCCTCCTGAACCCCCACCCAGTCTAAGGAAATGAGAATGCAAAGGTAAGGTTACGGAAATTCCTCAA